>NC_134972.1:2237506-2500947 GCF_965638725.1 Aptenodytes patagonicus | reverse complement strand
GCTCGTCTTTGGCTCAGAGGGCCGGCCTGGCCCCGGCTCCGGGGGGAAATTGGCAGCGTGGGGCCGTGTGCCCACCCAGGGGCCCCCGCAGCCCCCCGCCGCGCCGGGCTGCAGGAGGAAGAGGGGGTGGCTGGCGCTGGGGGGAGGCGTGCAGGCATGGGGAGCGGGCAATGCCGAGCTGCCCCCCGCTCGGCCATCCCTCCACGGGGCTCCCGGCAGCTCTGGCACTGCCAGCTCCCCCTCCCCATCTCTGTCCTGCCCTGCCTGGCCCTTGCCCAGCAGCTGCGATGGGGCTTGGTCCTTGGCCGGGGGGTGGAAGCCGGGCTCTTTCTTCGGGTAAAACTCCTGGAGGGGAGCAGAGGGGCTGTCAAGGTTGGTGTCACCCCAGATGTGGGTCCCCGTCCCTGCCTCCGTCACCCACATCATTGGGAGGTGGTGATGGGGAGCATCCTGTGGCCCTGCCTCAGTTTCCCGCCACCACCCTCCCGAGCTGGGCAGCTGCCCGTGCTTTCCAGCCCCAGGTGGCCGAGCCCATGGGGTGCCTGTGTCGCCCCTGCCCACGTGGGAAAGGAATGGGGAGCCGCAGCGGCGCGGGGTGCGACGGGCGCACCCACGGCTGGCGGCTCTGCCTCCCGCCACCTCCGTGCCGTGGCTCCCGACGCCGTGACTCAGCCCGGGGGCTTGCATCATGCTGCAGGGCCACCCCGGGGAGGAGAGCATCATCCCCCCAGGGGCGCATTGCCCCATCCCTCGGGGGGCTGGGACCCCCCCCTGCCACCGCGTTGCCACCCTGCCGAGCTGCAGGAGCGAGCCGGGGGCTGCATCCCGCTCGGGGGCCGCTGACGCCGGGTGCAGCCTGGCCCTGCCCTGGGCACGGGTGCCAGCATCGCCTTTCGCAACCCGCCGCTCCCAGCCAGGTTCAGCTGAGGCTGGAGCCTGCCATCACCCAGGGGAGCCGGGGTGCACCGGGGAGCCGAGCCCCGAGCAGCCCCGCTCCGGAGCCAGGCCGTGGGAGCCAGAGGCGTGCCGCCATCAGAGCCGGGCACCAGCGCGGCCGTCTGGGGTTGCTTACCTTGTTCCCTGAGCTGGAGCAGTCGTCGAAGGAGGCCGGAGCCGCCTTGCACCTCGGCGGGAGCCCCAGGTAGAGGGGCTGGCCCCAGGCGGGCGCGTAGGAGCCCAGGCGCCAGTCCACGCCGGCAAAGCGCCTGTCACCCATCGCTCCCGGTCCCTCCGGCCCCCCGCCACCGAACGGGGGGTCAGCCGGGGGTCCGCTGGGCAGCAGCGAGGACAGGAGGAAGGGGCTGTGCTTGGCCTCCACGAGGAAGGGACAGTGGCGGAAAGCCGGGGGGTCGCCGGCCCCCTCCCCTGCAGTGGCGCGGGACTTGCCAGCGGTGCCGGGGTGCTGGCTTTCCAGCCCCGGGAAGGGCAGGGGGTAGCGGTGGTACGTGTGGCTGTAGAGGGCCAGGGGGGCCAGCACGGCCTCAGTCCACCATGGCCCCGGGGGCTCCTTGCAGGGCTCAGCCCAGCCTGCCTTGGGCTGCCCGTTCCTGGGCGGCAGCAGCGGCGGGAGCTCGGCTCCGTCCTTGGAGTGGCACAGGGTGTCCCGCAGGCACGGCGGGGCCGGCGGGTAGGGGCAGCCCAGCCGGCCGCCGGCGAGCTCCCGGCCCGACCCCAAGCATCCCTCGGAGCCCCTCCAGGACACCCCTTCTCCGTGCTGTAGCTCAGCTTGCCGGGCTCCTGGTAGCCCGGGAGTCCCAGCTCGGCGGCGGTGCCCCGGGGCAGGACCACCCCGCTGCTCTCCATCCCCCGGGCGTCCTGCGCTGCCTCCTGGGCTCTCCTCCACCGCGGTGGGGTTTCCCCCATCCTCGCGTCGCTGGCCATGCCGCTTTGCCGCTCATGTGGTGCTCAGCGCTGTCCCGGGCTGGCCGGACCCTGCGGGCAGGGAGCGGGGCATCAGTGGGGCATGCTGCACCGCACCGAACCCTGCCCAAACACTGCTGGGGCAGCCGTGCACGGGTTGCAATGGGGGGGAAACTGAGGCACGGGGATGGTGGGGGTTGGTGCTGGGGGGGCTGCTTTCAACCCCCCGGCTCCATCTTTCCATGCTAGATGGGAGGCTCCCCGGTACGGCGAGGGGATGCCGGGCTCCCGTGCCCCACGGCATCTGGTAGGATGCACGATCCGGGAGGGCACGTGGCTGGAGTGCAGGTCCCCACCCCGTCCCGTCCCTCCTGCACCCAGCCCACTGGGGCTGGCAGCCAGGACGCACCTCGTGCCCACCCGTCCCTCCGCGCCCAGCCTGGCCCTGCGCCCGGCCGCTGGCACCCAGCGTGGGGAGGCCTTGCCCCGCACAGGTATTCGCCTCCAGCAGGCTGGGCTGCGCTTCCCAGGAGGGCTTGCAGCGAGGGGGGAGCTCCCAGCTCCCAGAGGCCCCTCCTGGTAGAAATGCCTGGGGAGATTTGCTGGATTAACACTCCTCCGGGACCCAGGCCACACGCAGACACGGGGTTCAGAGCCAGTCCTTGCAGCAGCCGGCGATCGCACCCCTTCCCGGCGGAGCAAACGCCACCCCTTGCCCTCCTGCCCTCCCTGCCTGGCAGCTGGAGAAGCTGAGGGGGACAGGCATGGGCCCCTGCAAAATTGCAGCCCTGCTCCGGGGTGGGACAGAGCCGCCTTGATGGCCGGGCAGGCAGCCGGGGTGGGGACGGGGACTGGAGCATGGGACAGGAGGAGCATGTGTCCCCAGAGCTGCCCGGCCCCGTCACGTCCCCTGCCCAGGGGAGGTCAAAGTCCCCGTTCCCATGCTGCTGCCCAAGCCCCTGCTCGGGAAGCACCCTGGGGCACCCTGCCGAAGCAGGGGCACCCCTGGGGTGTGGGGGCACCCTGGGCACACCCACCCCATCCCTCCGGGGCGCAGGGCCCAGCCGGGCTCTCCCATCCAGCCCCGCACTGGGAAGATGCTCCCAGCACACGTCCCTCCTGGTGCCCTGAGGCCGCCCTGCCACACACCATCCCTGGGGTCCCCCCAGCACCCCCGGGCTCGCCGGGGCGGCATTGTCCCCTGCCCTTCACCCCATCCAGAGCACAAGAAGCCGGTCCCGCAGCTTGGCGAGCATCCCTGCCATCCCACAACACAGCCAGCTACCTGGAGGGTCCATCGGGGACCCCGCCGCCTCCCCTGCAGCGACGAGGACGAGCGGGCGTCTCTGCCGGCAGCACCGGGTTCCAGAGAGGCGAAACCGGGTGGGCGGGAGCACCTAGACCCACAGGCTGAAGGGGTCTGGCTCCGGGATCTGGAGGAGGCAGAAAGCCGCCCGGGCGGCCCTGGGGACGTTCTTCTCCGAATGCTGGAGCTGGAGTTTTTGATCCATTGGCCTGGGGGGCTCTGTGCTCCTCCTGCCTATTGTCCTAATAGTGGGGGCTCCCGGCGTGCTGGGGGGGGCCAGGGAGAGGGGCACCCAGGGCAGCGGCAGCGGTGGCGGCGAGCAGGACCTTCCCCCAGCACTAGGCAGCCTTGAGCATCTTGGGGCGAGCGACGGCAGGACGAGGCGGCGGTGGCGGCGGCTCTGCTCCCCGCGAGCGTGCAGCCTCCGCCGGCTCCCGCAGCGACTGGGAGGGCGGGCGGGCGAGTTGCTGGGGTTGCTGACGCCCAGGAACCGGCGTGGTGCCGGCGGTGCCGCCCAGCCCCAGGGGCACCGGCGGCCATGCCAAGGCGGGCAGGTGTGCTCTGCCCCGCACGAAGAAAGCACCCTTTGTTCGGCAACGGGGCCGAGACGCCCTGTCACCGATGAAAGACGCCGGCCGCCCGCTCCGGGCGAAACTGGGATGGGAGAAACGCCGGGATGGGCCAAGCGCCCCAGCCCCGCTGGCAGGGGGGGCTGGCGGTGGCATGTCTGGCATGGAGCACATGGCCACCCCACGGGCTGGGGGTCCCGGGGGCTCGCGACCCCTCCCATTTTACCCAAACGGTAAGGATCTGTCCTCAACCCACGCTGCCACTTTGCCCATGCAACAGTCCAGGGTCACCCTGTCTCGCAGCTGAGCCTCGTCCCCCTGCTGCCATCCCTCCTCCGGCTGCCTGGGATGAAGGCAGAGCTCCTCTGCCTCCGCTCCTGGCTGCAGAGCCCACGACAGCCGGGTGGGAAGGGCAGGGTGCGATCCGAGGGGTGCTGAGGGGCTAACACGGAGCACGAGGCTGCTACAACAGCATCCCGATGCTGCTGCCTGCCGAGGGCTGAGGGGTACCTGGGGCCATTTAAACCCCTGCCCCGCAGCCCACTGGGCTTGCACACATCCCAGCCGTGCCCCGCAGCCCATCGGGCAAGAGCCGGGACCCACCACCCTGCCAGTGCTCGCACAGCGTCCCCCCCACACACACCCCCAGCACCAGCACCTCCCAGCAGCAAGACACACCGACCCCAAACCCACCAGCTCCCACCATCCCATTGCCCACTCCCCGGGGGTGCCGTTCCAGCCGGGTGCACGGGGCAACGGTCTCAGGGGAGCAGGTCAAGCTGGTCCCCCAGGTGGGCACCCCGTTTCTGGGTTCCCGGCGAGGGACCAGGGAGGCGGGGGGGGGGGGGGGCCGATGCCAGCAGCGCCAGGCTGGTTTACGTAACGTGCGTGTGTCCCAGGGACACCCTGCGCACAGCTCGCACGCCTTACATAAACCGCAGCCGCTCCGCACGGCTTCCCCCGGCACGGCACGGCACGGCTCGGCTCGGCACGGCACCCGGGGGCTGGCAGGGCCGGGGGCGCGGGGCGACGGGGTGAAGGCAGGCCACGGCCCGCGTGAGCCGAGCGGCGTGATTAACATCAGACCACGGGCTTCGTTACAGCTCAGCAGCTGCAGTGCGGTCTGGCCCCGCTGGGAGCGAGGAGCCATGGTTAACCCTTGCTGGCCGGGGCACGGCCATGGCTCGGGGCGCCGGGTGCCACCAGGGTCCCTTTGCAGTGCCAGCGGGCATCTGCCGGTCCCCATCCCACCTCCAGCATGGGTGAACCCATAGCGGGATCCCCTCTGGCCCCGCTCGCCACGGAGGGGAGGGTTTGGGGTGCCGTGGCGCCTGGCTGCTGCTTGCTGCACCCGCTGGGTGCCAGGGAACAGGGAGGGGACCCAGACAGGGCTCGGGGCGCAGGCGAGCCCGCGCCTTCCTGCGATGAGAAGGTGCTGAAAGACAAACTCTCTTCCCGTTCCCTCCCTCCGCTCCCCAGGGATGATGGCTCCGGCAGGGCTCGGGGGGAGCTGGCAGCCGGGAGGACCCCGGGAAGGATCCGCAGCATCCTGGCACGGCCGGATGGGTCAGCGGATGCCCACGGCCATCGGGACCGTTGTGGCAGTGCCGAGGGGAGCAACCGAGGAGGGGTCAGGTGGGGAGGGGATGGACATGCCACCCTGATGCACCCCCCCCCCAAGGAGGGGGCCATGAGGAGCCCTTGCTGGGGCGGGGCAAAGAGGCGGGGGGGGGGGGGATGCCGGAGGGACAGGAGGGAATTTCCCACCCTGCACTGGGGCAGCATCTCCAGGCGCTGCACCCTCCCTGCGTCCCGCTGTCCTGGCTGCCCTCGGCTCCCAGCCATGGCAGGGCTGCTCCTACCGTGCTGGGGAACCCGAGGCCCTCGCGAAGCCTCCCTGGGGCCAGCGCCGCCCTCGTGGGGGCCGGCAAGCTCTTCTGGGGCTTGGCCACCGTCCTACCCCGTCCCCAGGAGCAGGCTCCGTGCCTGCCTCCCGTGGCACAGTGGCTCTGGCCGGTGTTCCTCTGCTCACTGCCTGTCCCGGCACAACCCGTGGAGGGTCCCCCCGGGCAATCTGGGGCGGGGGGGGGGGTCTGGGCTGGGCTTCAGTTTTGCCAGCTCAAGCTTTGCTGGGAGAGAAACCCCCTGGGGGGTGGGGGGGGCTCTGCCTTGGTGGCTTGGCACAGCTGGCCCCAGAGCTCTGATCTCCCTGTTTTTTTCTCTTAAATCAGAGGGCGAGCAGAGGGACTGCGAACACCCACGAGCCAAGCACCGGCCAGAAAGACTCCACGGGAGGCCAGAAGCGCCCGAATTAGAAACCTTGGCATCCCTGCCCCTTTCAACGCCAGAGGATAGGGAGAGTCACCGCGAGGATGCGGGTTGGAGGGACACTGTCCCCGTGGTGTCCCCTGGGACCATGGGGAGATGCATGGCCGTGCAGGGCAGGGGGCTCCTGGGATGCTCCAGCACTGGGGAGGGGGACGGACGGGGGTCCCGGTGCAAAAGGCTCACTGGTACCCCAACAGCCCCTCTCTGCGATGATGCTCCGGCAGCGCAGGCAGCCGAGGAGCCTGCCAGCCCTGCCCTGGTGCCCACGTCACCTGCCCTGCCCGGGCCGGCTCCAGGCACCCCGGTGAAGGGCTCCGCAGCACCCGGACCCACGAGCCACCTCTGGCTGGGAAAGCAGCCTGAAATCCAGCCTTTTTCTCATGCAAAATGGACTCAACATGCCCCCTCTCCGGCTTGCCCAGAGCTCCCTCCAGCTCCCTCTGCATCCACAGAGCCCCAGCCCTTCCTCCTCCTCCTCCTCCTCCTTCGTCCTCCTCCCAGCCCCGGCACTGAGCCCGGCACACACCTACCTGCCTCCACCGCAGCGCAGGTGAGGAAGACAAGGGCGCAGGCAGAGGAAGGCAGCCCCCTTCCCCCCCTGCCAAGCACCGGGCACGATGGTCGTGAGAGCTTTCACTAATCTGCGCCCGGTGCTTAAAAAAAAAAAAAAAAAAAAAAAGGGAAAAAAAAAAACCCCACGTCAAACCTTCAGGAGTCTGGAGGCTGCGGCGGAGCGGAGGGCACGGGAGGACACTCACTCCCACACGAGCAGCTTTCTGGGAATTAGGGCCACAGCCCAACTGCTCTGGCAGCCTGCGCTCCCCTCCAGCCCTGGCTGCCGGTACGGCGTGGCCTGGGCAGCCGCCCCGCCGGTACGGCCCCACCGCCGCAGGGTCGGACGCTGCTCCCGGCCCTAATCTCCCGCTTTCCCCTGGGGAGGTAAGTAAGCATCGCTAATCCCGCTCGCTTCGCTGCTGGGGAGAGACGAGCCGCTTCCCCCAAGCTGGGGGCTGCACCCTGACACCCCCTGCCCTTCCTACCCCCCGCAGAGGGGAGGGCAGCACCGGTCACCCCTTCCCCGGGCAGCTCTCGGATGCTGCACAGCCTCAAGGTGAAGGTTGAGATGGGGCAAGGAGGTGGAGGCAGCAAGGCAGCTTGTCCCCATTAGGAGGGACCGGCTGTGGAGAGGGGACCAGGGGACGTCACAGCTGCCCGCAGCCAACCCACCTTTGCCGGTGTCCCCCGTGCCCACGGCTGCGTGCCAGCCCCGCACACGGCGGGGGGATGCTCAGGGGGATGCAGGACCCGGTGATGGACGGTGCTGGATGCTCCCTTCCCCACATCCCTCCTTCCCATCCCGGGGGAGGACAGGCAGGACAAGCCATCCCAGCGAGCCCCAGCACGGGTACACAGCGCCCATCCTGCGCCACCCCCTCGGCTCCCCCCCCACCCGCCCGGGACTCCTGTTTACCCAGCCCAGCACCAGCAACCAGCTTCAAATACCTTGATGTAATTAAAAGCTCGGCCCCCGGGGCCAAAGGCTTAGGACGGCAGCCAGGGACACCGGCAGCCCTCTGCCACCTGCATGCCAGAGAGGCAGGGGAGGCAGCTGCCTGCTGCCCCGCTCACCCGGGTCCCGACAGCACCTACCTGGGAGCAGCCGGGGTCTCCTGCCCTCAGCCCGGGCCCCTCTTCTGCGCCCGCCGCGCTGCCGGGGCGCCCCGCTGCCGGCCAGCCATGACGATGGGCAGGCTGGCACCGGGCAGGCGATGGGGCAGCACGGCTCCTGGCGCGGGGAAAAGAGAGTCACGAACGATGGGCAGCCCCCTTGCCTGCTCGCTGCCCAGTTCCTCCTGCCGGAGCAAGGCAAGTGCCTCGGTTTCCCTCGATGCTCGGCGATGCTGCGTGGTCCCCAGAGCAGGGATCCCAGCGCCCCCCCGAGCGTGGTCCCCAAAACCCCCGGATAAAAGCCTCTGTGTGTCCTCCGGTGTCACGGCGGGGACGCGGCTCCGGCCCCGGGACACAGAGCCGGAATCGTCCTCAGTGTCAGCGCAGGCAGGGCCAGGCTGTGAACAGGGCTGGCTGGGGACAGACGGGTCCCTGGGGGGACAGGCAGCTGCGGGGGGGGGGGGGGGGGAGCGGGGGGATGCAGCATTCCTTCAGCCGTGTCCTCCCACACCCTTGCCACCTCGAACGCCCCTTCCCCGGCCCCTCCTGCCACTGCGCTTCCCACCCGCCATCCTCTTCCTCACCAGTGGGGTGATGGCAGCCCGGGGGTAGGTGTGCGTTTGAGAACATGGGGGGGGGGGGGGGATGCAAGAGAGGTGCTGTGCCCCCCCCCCCAGCATGGGGGAGGAAGGTCTTACCTGCCCGGCGGTGACGGTAATGGGGGGGGGGGGGGGGGGGGCTTTCAGCCCCTGCCCCGCCGAGCCCCCTGCCCGCAGGCAGCGTGCCGCCCGCAGCTCCGCATCGCGCCTCCTTGCCCTCTGCGGCGGGAGGCAGCTGAAAGCTCCCGGGGCTGCCAGAAAAGAGGCTGCATTTAAACAACAGACATAATTATGCTTTTGATACCGTCTGCTAAAAATACAGCGCTGTGCTGCGTGGGGAGCCATGTGTGCGCGGCCTCACATGGCTCCTGCCTGGAACAGCTGACTCAGGCGGCGGGGCCGGAGGGGGCCAGGGATGGGGGACGCCCGGACCCCCGCTGCGGAGGGGCCAGCCTGTGGGAGGGTGCTGCTCTGCCAGGGACCCCCGAAACAGCCGGCTTGGGTGGGGGGCGGGGGGGGGGGGGAGAAGTGAGGGGAGCCCCAGGGATGGAACCAGCATCCCCCCCTTTCCAGGAGGGCAGCAGCCCCCAGGTTGGCTGCAGTGGGGTAAAATGAGCTGGGAAAGGGGCTGGGAAGGAGATGGGGGGGCTGGGGGAGCACGGCTGGGTCGCTCGGTGCCACCAGCATGGGCTCGGGGGGCTCAGCCGGTACCCGGTCCCAGCAGCAGCACGGGGGGGGGGCGGGGGGGGATGCACAAAGATGCCGAGGGGTGGGTGCAGCAGGGCGCTGGGGACGGCACCCAAAGCAACCAGCGGCTCCCCAGGGAGGTCTGGCCGGCAGATCCCATTAATGAGTAACGGGCCCCTGCCGCCCTGCGACCTGGCGCTCCCCGGGGAGGGAGCAGAGCCAGCCACGGGGAGAAGGACTGGGGCTGCCACCCCCAGCAGCGCCCGGCCACAGCAGCCCCCGAGCGCTGACCTTCAGCGGTGCCGAGGCACTGGCTCACGCTGTCTCCGGGCTGCTGCCCACCGGGAACGGGCAGTGCCTGTCCCAGGGACACCAGCTGCCCGGGGTTTAGTAGCATGCTTCCCTAGCACCAGAAGCGTCCCTGTCCCGCTGGGAGAGGGGACACCCCTGTGTCACCCAGTCCCCCTGCCAGCTCTCAGGGACGCGGGGAGGAGAGCAGGGAAGCCCCTGGGAGGGGAGCGGGGGGCACAGCGGGGCGGCTGGCAGGAGCCACCGGCCAGGGACAGCGACCTGACCCTCACTCCCGCTAATGCCTTCCCAGCGGGGAAGCTGCTTACGGGGACGTGAGCCGCCCTGCTTACGTGACCTCCCGCAACCCCCGCGCACCGCAGGGGCACGCTTCACCCCGCTCCAGTGGGGACAGACTCCACCCCAGGGTGAGACGGGGGGGACGGGACAGGGGACCACGCAGCGGTGCCAGCCGGGGCTCAGCCCACCGCTGCCAGCACAGCCTGGCACCCCGTCCCCGAAGGGGGCCATTGCCACGGCCGGGCGAGCTCAGGTCAGCCGCTTAATTGCTGGGCTGGGGCACTGCCAGCCAAGGGAGATTACAGCTTTGCTGACTGCAGCCTGGCACAGGCCCGCGAGCTGACACAGCTGGGATCAGCGCTGGCACCGGAGGGGGCTGCCTCGGCCCCAGGGGGACGGGCCGCAACACCCCAGGCAGCTTTTGTCCCCTCCTGGGGTTTCTCTCCCTGGGGAATACACAGGACACTTGCCAAAACAGGGGTCGGGCGCCAGGACTCCTGGTTCCCTTCCCAGCTCTAAGCTTTGAAGTCGCTGGTCCTTGTGCCTCAGTTTCCCCAAGCTGGGAAACAGAGAGGTCCCCACTGACCTCCCATCCTGGGGACGGACGATGCTCAGGCTCCAACGCTGCTGCCATCGCACTCTCAGCATGCCCCCAGCCTCTTCCCAGCCAGCCCCGGGGACTGCAGTCCCCCATGCTGGGGGAACCCCACTACCCAGCTCAGCATCCCAGCACCGGTACCTAGGGCAGGCAGGCAGCCCCAGCAGCCCCCCTGGGCTGTATCCTTGGAGGAACCGCGCTCCCCTAAGCGGCTTTAGGGGGATTACAGACAGCCCCTGGACCCTCGCGCTGTCCCCACCCAGCCTTCCTTCTCCACTGCTTTAAGTAATCATCTCTGAGACAGTTTTACATGGCTAATCCAGCCACCTCTACCTAATCTGCTCCAACACAGCCCTGCCTGCCCCCTGCCCAGCTCTGCGTTGGGATAGCTGCCCCCCCGGGAGGGCTGCAGGCAGGGGCAGACGCTCTCCCTGCCCTGGGAAGACCCCCCCCCAAAGGCAGAAAGCAGCCAGGGGCTAAAAACAAAGCTGGGGTGAGGGCAGAAAGGATTGGGAGCGAGAGGATTGATGCCAGAGAGCAGGGGACAGGAGGTCTCCCGGGGGCAGAAGAGGCAACAGGAGCAGCATTGTCACCTTGTGCCACCCTGCCTGCCCCACAGAGGCTTTGTGCCTCATGTCCCCCACCTGGGCAGGGGACAAGTCCCGGGGGGAAGGAGCAAAGGGAGCAGAGACCCCCCGGGTGAGATCGGGGAGCCCCGGCAGGGAGAGGGCAGCTGCCCATGGCCGGGGCCATCAGGACAAGCCAGGGCTGGCAGCCAGGACAGGGACGTCTGTCTGCAGCCCTGGCTGCGTGCCGGGGGCCTGGGCATCCCGGCAGTGCCACGGCTGCTGCTGCTGCCACGCCGTGGGGGACACGGCTACTGCAAGGAGGGGCTGAGATGCGTCCCTGCACCCCCAGTCCTGCTCTGCCCCACGGGGACTGGGCATTGCAGCCTCCCGCAGCCCGATGCACCCCCAGAGAGTCCCACACAGCCCCAGCTCCCGGGGAAGGGGACAGCATTTAAGCAAAGGGGACAACTCCTGCTTCTGAAAGTCTGAAATAACATTTATTTTTCTGTGTACAAAAGCCCCTCTCTGGGAGGGGAGAACATTAAAAGCCGTGTAGTGCTGGGCAGGGCATGGTCAGGCACCGGCACCGCAGTTTCAAGTATGGGGGGGGTCACCCTGCAGCTGGGGGGGGGGGGGGGGCCTGGCCAGGGCCTGTGTCTTTGGCTTCAGAGGACAGATGGGACAAGGCACGTCCCCTCGCTGGCTGCCAGGGGAGAGGGGATGTGGGGAGTAAGGCATCGTGGCAGCAGGAGGCTGGGGGGGGGGGGTGCCCAGCAGAGCCCATAGCATTCATGAGGTGGGAGGAGAAGGGGGGGCCGGACCCCATGGGAGAGGCGCCGGCGCCGACCCACAGCAGTGGGGTCTGGGAGGGGGGCACAGCCGGGAGCAGTGTGGGGGCCGAGCTGCCCTCCCCTCCCCTCCGCGAGGCGGCTGGAGGTGCACAGTGCAGCTGGGCAGAGGTCAGAGAAGGTATTTACAGTGTAACGCGGGGGGGAGCCCCCTCCCCAGGGCCGGGGGTGCAAGAACCGTGGCTCCCTCCTGGTGCTGCAGCAGCAAACTCGTGTTAAGGCTCCTGGCAGAGGGTTTCCCCAGGGCCGTTAGCTGTACTGCTCCGGCGGAGCCACTTTCTTCTTGATCCGGCTGCGCAAGAGCCAGGAAGAGCCCTGGGCAGGGGGAAGAATGGGTCAGATCCCCCTCAGCCCAGTTCCACGCCACCGCATTCCCCACCACGGTACCTCTTTGGCCGGCATAGTCTTCTTCGCCGCGCGCAGGCTCTGGCTGCGCGAGAGGGGCTTGGGGTCCCAGCCGTGGGAGGAAGGCTCGTGCGAGACCTGCAAGTCCGACCAGAGCTCCTCGTTCTCCGTCTCGCTCTCGTACCGCTGGCTGGCCGAGGGCGTGCTGTGGGCTGGGGACAGGGGGGCACAAGACAGCTCCCGGCACGGCCCCACCCCCCCATGGGCCTTGCTCGAGCCCCCCACCACTATGATCCCCCCCCGAGCTCACCCAGCAGCTGCCTGTGGCTCTCCTGCTCCTCCATGTACAGGGGGTCCCGGTAGTGCACGGGGGCCTCGTCGGGGATGGAGCGCAGGTCCTGCATGCTGAAGCTGCGGAGCCGCCCAGCCAGCGTGCCCTGGCTCTGCGGGGGACACACAGGAAGGATGGAAGCGAGCCCCACAGGGCGAACCCCAAAGCACCGGGGCACCCGAACGTGGGTCCAGACACCAACAGCCCAGGGCGATGCAATCCCACCGGGCAGGGCTCCGCACCCAGAGACCCCTCTCCTGACACCCCCACCACCGAGGCCACCCATGCCGGGGTGGCAGTTTCCTCCCGGGATCCCTGGGCCCGAAGCATCCTCAGGGAAGCGGAGCAGCCTGCCCCGTTCCTGGTACCTTGGCGGCCGCCTGGACCGCGGCCGTGGCTGCCATGTTGAAGGCCCTCTTGCTGAAGCGCACCATCATCTCGTAGCCGTGCTCCCTGGCCTGGACGATGCGCGCGTCGATCTCCTGCCGAGACAACCGCGGCGGTGCTGAGTGCGCACAGCAGCACGTCCCAGGGCATCGCCAGCCCAGCGCCGGGAGCCCAGGGTCCTGCGAGCCCCCGGCCAGCCCCCCAGGGCATGTGGGACCCCCTCCTCAGAGCCAGGCAGCCCTTACCTTCTCCTTGCGGGACAGCGTGGGGTGCACGAATTTGCGGTAGAGCAGGGTGGCCCCCCCGGTGTAGGGGGAGAGCAGCCAGATGACGAAGGCCATCTTAATCTCGTAGTAGAAGGAAAACCTGCCAGAGAGGGGGGGAAGATAGAGGCGAGCAGATGCCGGGGGGGGGGGGTCCAAGGGCATGTCCTGCTCCCTTGCAGGAGGGACGGTGCCTCTCCCCCTAGCATCAGGCCTGGAGACCCCATGCAGGGTCTGCCTAGAGCCAGGTGCCGGGCAGGCAGCAGGGCAGCCCGTGCCCCTCTCCTTGCAGGCAGAGGGGGGAGGCAGCCCCCTTCCTTCCCCCAGGGCACGGGGACCCCGACAGACCTGCTCCCCCGCAGCAGCAGTGCCCACACACCGGCCTCACCATGAGATAAGCAGGTCGGTGATGGTCTCCGTGGCCATGAAAAGCGCAAAGACGATCCAGTACATCATCCAGCGGACCTGCGGGGAGCGGGCGAGCCCGTCAGCCCGGGGCTGAAGACCGGGAAGGAGCTGCCCAGGCACCCTACTCACGTATTCTCGGCTGTTTTTGGTCTTCACAGTCTTGTAGGAAGCATAGGCAGGGTACAGCATCCCGAAAACCAGCCTGTAACGGAGAGGGGGTGTGAGGCACGCGGGCCAGCCCGCATAGAGCAGCAGCAGCAGCGAGTAGCAGAGCTGCCTGCCCCAGCGCCGCAGCTTGGCCTTGAGCCCCTCCAGCACCATGCCGGCCCCGGAGCCACCGGGAAAAGGGACAGCACTGGCCCGGAGAGCCGGCTGCAAGCACGGCGTCAACTCCCACAAACTCGCCCACCTCCGCGGGGCGACCGGCCCGACCTGTTGAGGCGGTGGCAGGAGGCACGGCGCAGGCTCAGCGCGGCGGAGCGGAGGCGACAGCCCGCCGAGCCCGGCCAGGAGAGGCTGAGCTCCCTCCGAAGGAAGGCTCGGCCCTGCCGGCGTCCCTGCCAGAGCGACACTGGGTGCCAAGCTCCCTCCCGGCACGCCGGGCCTCGCCGTCCCTGCGGCACGCGGGCGAGGTGCCATCCCCAAAACACTCACCTCCTGGCCCGGTGACTCGGCCGCCGCCGCCGCCACCGGCCCGGCTGCGGGGAACGGGCAGGGAAACGGCCCACCGGCAGCGCGGCATGGCGCCGGCCTTCAAAGCCAGGTTCACCCCAACCACCTCCTGCGTCCACCCGGGCCCGGGGGGGGGCGGGGGGGGGGGTGCCCCCATGCCTCCCCTGCTGCCCACCCCCGCAGCCGCGGGTGCCCTCCCCCTCCCCACGAGGGGCTCCTCGGGCACGCTTTGGCCACCGGCCACCCAGCCCAGCTGGCCACGGCGCGGGAGCCAGGGGAGAAAGCCGGCCTGGGTGCCGGATGGCAAGGACCCGAGGCCACGCTCGCCCTCCCCCGGGACGGGCAGGGGGCCGCCAGCAGCTCCGGGACCGGGACGCTTGCCCACCTCCGCGGGGGCGGGGGGACGGGACACGGCTCGGTTGCCCCTATACAAGCGCATCCCGGGTCGCCCCCCAGCAGCCCCCCCCCCCCCCAAATCCTGCCTGGGGCAGCTCCGCTAAGCGCCCCGCGGCCCCGGCACAGGGAGACCCCGGGGGGGCCGCCCGTTAAACAGGGACCCCCCCCCGGGGGGGGGGAGGCTCGGCTCGGCTCAACTCCCGCGGGCACCCCCGCCCTGCAGCCCAGCCCACCCCCCCCCCAATGGGCACCGCCCCGGGCAAACACCCCCCCTCCCGGGCAATCCCCCCCCTCCCTCCGCCGGGCACCCCCGCCTCCCCCCGGGTGCACCGGGACCCCCACTCACACGACCACCCGGCTGAGCATCCAGGACATCATGGTGCGGGCGGGTCCGCAGCCCCCGGGCCGCGCCGGGCAGCCCCGGGCGGGCGGCTCCGCGCTGTCCCCCCTCCACCCCCGGTCCCCCCCCCTCGAACCCCCCCGGGTCCGTGTCCCCCCCCCCCCGGAACCGCCGCGGCGGCGGCCGGAAGCGAATGTAACGACGGGAATGTGCCAGCCGCCGGCTCCGCGCATGCGCCCCAGCGCCCGCCCCGCCGCTCTTAAAAGGGCCGCGACAGCTCTTAAAAGGGCCGCGCCCTCCAAGCGCAGCGGTGGGGCCCGGATTTTTGTGCTCGTGCTCACTAAGATAGTTGGGTTTGTATTTGTTTTTTTTTTTAAAAGCAGCAAGCAAGCAAGCAGGGAAGGGAGGGAGGGAAAGAAAGAAAGAAAGAAAGAGAGAGAGAAAGAAAGAAAGAGAGAAAGAAAGAAAAAGAAAGAAAGAGAAAGAGAGAAAGAAAAAGAAAAAGAGAGAGAAAGAAAGAAAAAGAAAGAGAGAGAAAGAGAAAGAGAGAAAGAGAAAGAGAGAAAGAAAGAGAGAAAGAAAGAAAGAGAGAAAGAAAGAAAGAGAGAAAGAAAGAAAGAAAGAGAAAGAGAGAAAGAAAAAGAGAGAAAGAAAGAAAGAAAGAAAAAGAGAGAAAGAAAGAAAGAAAAAGAGAGAAAGAAAGAGAGAAAGAAAAAGAAAGAGAGAAAGACAGAAAGACCCTTTGCGTGATGCCGGGGACTTCTTTTTGATTTTGGAGGGGGTGTTTTTGTGATGCTCAGGCGGGGTATGCGCGCAGCGCGGGGCACGCAGAGCACGCCACCGCAATACCGGGGGTGTGAGAAGTCGGGGAGGGCAAGGCTGCGGGAGCTGGGGGTTTGGGCGGAGGTTGGGAGCGCTGCTGGGTCATGCCAAGGGAGTCAGATGTGCGGGCACCACCCTGACGTGTTGATTCAGCAGGGCTTAGCCTCAGCTGCTGCAAAATCCCCTCCCTGGCACGCCTCACCTGGGTTTACATGTGCGCTTAACCTTAAGCACCCGCTCAGGCATGTTGCTGAACCAGGGCCAGGGCTCTGCGGTGGGCACGGATCCCTGCAAGATGCTCGGGAGAATACAGAAGCTGCCTCTCCTTCCCAGAACCGGAGCGGGGCTCAGAGTCCTCCCCGCTGGACCTGGCATCACCTCCCTGGGCCGCTTTCCCCTCGGCCGTGCATCCTCGGCGGTGGTCCAGGGCACCCCGGCTCCCCCATCCCAGTCACAGCCACTATCGGGGTGCCAGCACCCCTCTGCAGCTGTTCCCCGTGCTTCCCACCTGGCTTTAAAGTCTGCCCTTTCCTGGTAGGGAAACTGAGGCAGAGAAGTGTGGCAATGCCCTGCTGCGGCACCAGTTAGGGCTGGGCTCCAGGGCTGGGCGCTCTGCCCTGCCCTGCACCCAGGGCAGGGCCGGATCCGGCTGCGGGACCTGCACCGGGGAAGGGACCGGGTTCAGGACCTGCAGCCACCGAGGTCAAACCCGGCTCCCAAAAGCCGGCTGTGCCCCGGGGTGCCTGTTACTTTTGAGAGGATCTTTATTTGTGAGCTTAATTTCTGTTTGTGAGCTTAATTGGTGGTTTTTCACATGCATATTTATATACCTGGGGGACAGGGAAATGCTCCCCTGGAAAACCAGCTGGGCGGCTGCTGGGTGCTGGTGCAGCTCGGGGTGCAGCAGGCTCCAGCTGGGACTCCCCTCCTTGGGGAAACACCTCCTGCCCCCCCCCCACACCCCCCCCCACCATGGGCCAAGGCACCTGCAGGAAAACAGACCAGGCAAGCCATGTGTGGGGCCTGGAGGACCCTAAAACAAGGGGTCCCCCCCTCCTGGTGGGGCTTGTGTAAGGAAGCGGGACCCTCGGGCAGGGGGGACGCCAGCCGCGGCTGGACACAGGGTGGCCGGACGCCGGCAGCTGTGGGCAGACGCGGGCAGGGCCGGGAGTCACAGTGTGTTTATTGTGGGGAGCGTTTCGGCGGGCGCGTACACCTGGGGTACGGCTGGCACGCTGGGTCCTGCCCGGCAGCGGGGCCGCAGGGGGACAGGGGCAGAGGGAGCCGCTGGACATGCACGGAGGGGGACGGCAGCAGGCCAGCCCTGCTTCTGCTCGGCAGCATCCCGCCAGCCTGGAGCCTCCCGCTGGCCTCGAGCATCCCATCCGCCTTGGGGCATCCCATCCACCTCGGGCGTCCCATCCCCTTTGGAGCGTCCCAGTGTCCTGGGAGCACCCCAGTGTCCTGGGAGCACCCCAGTGTCGTGGGAGCATCCCATCCAGCCCCTGCCTCTGCACAGCCCTGCCTGCCGCCCCCATTCCCGTGCCCCCAGACCTCCCTGCCGCAAGCCTGCAGCCCGTTGCCCAAGCGGGCAGAGGCACCCGTGCCCCCCCATCCCTGCCAGCCCAGCCGGCGCCGCGGAGCAGGCACCCAAGGGCGTCGGTCTGCAGGGAGAGGGGTGTCCCACCCTCCTGCCCTCATCCCATGGGCTGCTGACGGGGTGGCTGTGGGTGCTGCACGTGGGGAAACCGGGAGTACCGGGGGGGAAACTGAGGCCTGTGGCTTCCCCTGGCAGGGGGGCCGTGGGGCCGGGTGCTGCCCTGGGGGCGATTCGAGGGGTGCGTGTACGTGGGGGGCCGGGAGGGGGGCTGGCACCAGGCTGTGACCACGGGGCAGAGCGGGCTGCAGGCAGGAGGAAGGGGCCGGCGGGCGCATGCGTGTCCTCGGGCAGGAGCAGGCAGCTCGCGGGGGAGGCGAGAGCCCCGTCGGGGCCGCGCGGGCAGCCCGGGCTCTGCCTCCCCACTAGAGGCTGAGGTCCACCACCACGTGCCGGTAGACCAGCGTGTTGGCCTTGAAGCTAGGAGCCAGGAGGAGCTGCACATCGGCAGCCGGCACGTAGCGGAAAGCCCGCGGCGCCTGAACCGACAGCTCCTGAAACTTGATGAATTTCTGCTTCTCCTCTTCCCACAGGTAGACGTGGGTGAAGGAGAAGTCACTGCCCAGGGCCAGGTACTGCCGCTGCTCCACCGAGAAGGGCTGAATCACCATGGAGCCACGGGACGGCAGCGTCTGGAGCTCAACGAAGCGCTGTCCTTCCCATCGCACCACCTTGGAGTCACCGATGTAGCGGCTGAGGCAGAGGAATTGGTCCCGCTTCACCCTGAAGTGCTTCACCATCTGCACGTCCAGCATCTCCCCCACCTCCCCCTGGGGCGTGAACTGCTTCTGCGCCCGGCTCCACTGGTAGATGACGGGGGCTTGGGAGCTGCTGGAGATGATCAGCCGGGGTTTGCCATCGTTCTCCACGTATTCCACGTCGGTGTCGCGGTGCCAGGCGTGGAGGGCTTGGTGGGAGTAGAAGCCGTTCTGGTTGAGGCGGTAGAGGCTGGTGGAGCCCGCCTTGGAGCTGTCGGCGATGACAAAATACCAGTCGCCTTCGATCTGGAAGGCCTCGATGTCGTTGGGCTTGCGGGTCTTTTGGCTGTCGATGTCCTGGATCTTGATGAACTTGTCCACGGCGGTGTCCCAGCGGTAGATGTAGGAGCCCCCGAAGAGCTGGGCCACCACCACGTACAGCTGGTTCTGCGCCACGATGGGCTTGCAGTGCACTGCCGAGTGAGCTGCCAGGCAGGACCACGTCACGCTGGGGCCGTGCCCTTCCCGAATCACCCAACCGGGGGGTCCCCAACCCGGGAGGGGACCCCGGCCCGGATGCCTTACCGGGGATGCGGTCGAAGTCGCGCAGCTTGCGCTCCACGTAGTCCCACTTGAGAATGGCGCAGCTGCTGGCGCCGGGCTGTGCCAGGGCAACGTACAGGTCGCTGGCGTAGGTGAAGGGCTCAGCCGAAACCGACTGGAAGGGCAGGACCTGGTGCACCACGAAATCTGGGGGGAGAGGCAGCGGTGAGGGTCCGGGCACCCGGGAGTGGGGTGACGGGTGGCTGTGGTCCCTTACCCGTGGTGATGCACTGGAAGTCACCAAGCGCCAGGTCTCGGATCCGCTGGCCCTCGAACTGCCCGGGGCTGCTGCAGAAGACGGCGGGGACCGTGGTGTTGGTGCTCTCCAGCCATTCCACCAGCCACTTGATCTTGCAGTCGCAGGCCAGCGTGTTGCCCCGGAGGTCCCTGCCAAGGACGGCACCGAGTCACCCCCGGCACCCAGCCCGCAGCGAGCAGAGCACCCTGCCCAAACCCCGAGCACACCGGGCTGTCACCCTCTTCCCAGCCCGGTGTCCCAGGGGTCTCCGGTGCCACGGCAGCCTTACAGGTCGCTCAGGATGTCCAGTGGCTTGAAGAGGTCCCGGGGCAGCGTCTGCAGGTTGTTGTTGGCCAAGGACCTGGGGGACGAGAGGGGTCGTGGAGGCGACACAGCCACAGTGAAGGGGCAAGAGCCGTCCCCAATGTCCCCGGGGAGTGCAGGACCCCCAGGTACTCACAGGTGGGTCAGGGACTTGAGCCCGCGGAAAGTGGCCTTTGAGAGCGCCTGGATGTCGTTGTTCTCGATGAACCTGGGGCGGGAGGAGATGGTGGCACGGCTGCCCCAAGGGGACCGGTCCCTGCCGATACTCCCGCCCTCCCCATGCCCCCCCCAGGGCCGTCCTCGTCCCCGTGTCCCCGTCCCCATCCCACGCACAGGTACTGGAGATGCGAGAGGCCGGCGAAGGCGTTGTCCCCGATCAGCGTGAACTTGTTGGAGTTCAGCAGGCTGCAAAGAGAGGGGGGAGGCGTCAGCACCGGGGTTGGGCAGGACGGGCACGGGGGGCACTGGGATGCCCGGCCGCCAGCACGGGAGACGTACAGGAACTGCAGCGAGGGGATGTGGGCGAAAGCTGCCTCTCGGATCTCCGTGAAGGCTGCGTTCACCATCGTCCTGCCGGCGAGACGAAGCTTCAGGGCTATGCGGGAGAGGGGACGGCAGCAGGGAGGCTCTGCCACCCCGTGCCCTTCAGCGCTGTCCTTGCTGTCACCCGGTGCATGCCAGTGCAGACCCCCGCAGACCCCGCTCACCACGGAGGGGTGCTGGGCGCGGGGCGGGCAGCCCGTGGGAGAGAGGCCCCAGCAGCAATCCTGCCTGCTGGTGGTGGCACGGAGGGGACAAGGCGCTCGGCCCCACAGCAGCCCCCGGGGGCTGGCACCCACCCCACACATGCCCACGCCCTGCGGCACCCCCTGGCCCGAGTGCACGCGCATGCACACACGCATGCACACGCATGCACACGCATGCACACGCATGCACGCACAGAGCTGCATGCACGCACGCACATGCATCCACCACACACACGCTTGCATGCCCGTAGAAGGCTCCGGTGTGCCGCTGTGTCCCCAGGGACCGTGCATCAGGACCCGCCAGCCGTGTCCCCTTGGGGCTCTGGTCCCCAAGGTCACGGCAGACGGAGAGCATGGCGGGGACGGGCTGCAGCCCTGCTCTGTCCGTCACTGATGGATGGCTGTGTGTGCAAGGAGACCTGCCACCGCCGCAGGACAGCAGGACACGGGGACCAGTCCCAGGGTGTCCCCAGCCCTCTCCTTCCCCCAAGAGACCCCCACACTGCCCGTACCCCACACCGCCACGTGTTCACCCCCCGATGCAGCACAAAGAAAGAGGCTGTCCCCGCTACCCTGGGGCAGCCAGCAGTCCCTGCCAGCCCTGCACACCGGGGATGTGACCTGCTCCCCGTCCCCATCCCACTGCCTGGGTACTCACAGCGAGATGACTTCGGGGGGTAGGTTCCTGGGCACGGCCTTGGAGTCCACACAGAAAGCTGTGTCCCGGGTGCAGGAGCAGCTCGGGGGGCAAGGGGGCGGCCGGGGGGGCCGCCGACACCCCGCCGGCAGCCAGAGCCAGGCCAAGGTGAGGAAGAGGAGGAGAAGAGAGAGCTGGCCCCTCAGCATCCTCCTCCCGCGCCGCAGCTCCATTGCCCTGGCCTAGCCCTGCTCTCTCCCCCGGAGCTGGTCCCTCTCCTCCTGCTGTGCCCGGGAGCTGTGGCAAAGCCTTTTCCTCTCCTCCTTCCCCGGAGATTTCAGTGTGGAGGGGAAGCGATGGTGGTGGCGGAGGCTGCCGGCGCCCGACCCGCTGCTCTGCAGCGTACCATGCTCCTGTGCTGCGGGAAGGAGGGAGGGAGGGAGGGAGGGAGGGAGGGATGCGGCTGAGTGACAGCACAAGCATCCGTGTGGACGCGTGTCCTCACCAGCGTGCGGGCGTGCAAACGCAGGGGTGCACGCTGCGGGGTGGCCACTGGCAGCCGGGTGCTCTCGGGGTGCACCGGGATGGGGGATGGGAGGGTACCCGCAGGGGTTTGCAGGGGTGATGCCACCGCAGCTCTCCTGCCCCGTTGCTTCGCCCAGGTGCCCTTGCTGCAGCGCTGCCCGCGACAGCTCCCTGCCTGGCCTGGCAGCAAGCGCTGCCGGGTGGCGGGAGGCACCGGGCACCCGTCCGTCCCGTCCCAGGCACGGCGCTCCCGGCCAACAATGAGCCCAGCCAGCTCCTTCCCCACGCTGGGGGGGCTGCAGCTGCCGGTGCACAGGGCCGCAGGGACCAGGGGTGCAGCACCCCGGGGGTTGTGTGCTAAGGGTGCTGGGTCCTCAGCCAGAGCCCGGTACTGGGTGTGGAGAGCGGGCACGCTCTGCCCGCCTGCTGTTTGCCTTGGCTCCCCCCACGCTGCCGGCCAAATGCCAGGAAAGGGCCCTCGGAGGCCTCACGCCCCCTCCTCGGCTCCTCTCCGGGCTCAGCAAACAGAGCACAAGTGGCACCTTGGCAGCCGGGGCAGCCCCCGCCTCCTCCCACCCACCCGGGGCCCCTATAAATCCCCCTGGCTCTGGCTGGCAAAGGGACAGGAGCCGCGTGGCGAGGGAGGGCGAGATGGACGGCAGCTCCAAAGAGGCACTGATGGAGGAGGCGCCTCCGGTAAGGAGCACCCATCACCCAGCCCAAGGAGCCGGCGTGGGGCTGAGCGCCAGCCGCCTTCCCCAGCCCCACGCCGGCAGCTCAGCCGGGTGCTCCCCTGTGTCCCCAGAGGTACACGGCCTCCCCCCGCCTGCCCTGCATACCCCACCAGCTCAAGTGCCTCCTGATCGTGGTGGTGGTGGTGGTCATCCTCGTGGTGGTCATCGTCGCCTTCCTCCTCCTGGGGCTGCACATCACCGAGACGCACGCCGAAACGGTGAGGCAGTGCCGGGGAAGGAGCCGCGGTGCCACCGGCTCCGGTGACGGGGTTGGGAACGGCACCGGCTGCCGGCGCTTTGCAGGGATGGGGTTTAGACCCCGCAAAGCTCCCTGACCCCCCCCCCCGCCTGGCAGGTCTTGCGAATGACCATCCATGGCCTGGATGACGAAGGGACCCCCCAGCACCTCTCCATGAGCAAGAAGGAAAGGACTGGGACGTTTGCCGTGCGGGACGGGCTCAACGCCTCCGCCATGGTGGTGTACGACTACAGCAAGGTGCGCAGGCAGCCCCGGGGCCGGGGCACGATGGGGCGGGTGGCGGCGGCGGGGACGGGGCTGAGCTGACCCAGGTCTGTCTGCAAACAGCTGCTGGTCGGCTACAGGTCCTGGCACCACCGCGCCTGCTACGTCACCCGCGTGGACAAGGACAACATCCCGGGGCTGGACACCGTCACCGAAACTTTCCAGCGCCGGCAGGTGAGCAGGGGGTCAGCCCAGCCCAGCCCCTGCGTCCTGGGCAGCCGGGGCGAAGTGAGGGGCTGCTGGGCTTGTGGCAAGTGTCCGCTGGAGGGGAGGCTGCCGGTGGCTGAGGATGGCAGCCCCCCCCCCCGTTCTCTCTCCTGCAGGCTGAGATGAAGGAGGCCGGGGATGACGCCGTGCCCCTGGCCGACCGCTCCATCCTGGGCACCACCGTTAACATCCTCTGCAGCACCGTCCCTGTCTACTGGGCGTAGCGCCGGCTGGGGTCGGCTCCCGGGGGGATGGGACAGCGAGATGGGGATGTCACTGTCCCCATCCTCCCCACCAAGTTGCCTTTCAGGGGGGATGCTGGCAAGACAGTGCCCGGGCATCTCTCCTCCTCCACGGCTCCATCCCGCACGCGGCCCAGGGGCAGCCGCCCCATCGTCGGGGTGTTCTGTCCACAGCCACTCGGCACCGCGGCTTTCCCACAGCACTTACAATAAACAAGTGGGATTTGCTTTGGGATTCATGCTTCTGTCTGCAAAGTAAAGCCTGTGCCCCTGCCTCTGAGCGCTGCTCTCGTCCTTCCTCCTGCGCCGGCCAAACGGCCCTTCCCAGGGTGCCGGGGAGAGGCGGCACGGTGCCCCAGGGGTATCTCCCTGCGGGGTCCGGCGTGGGTAGATGCATCCTTCATGTCGGTGTGCTCGGTCCAGCCCCAGGCGAGGAGCACGGGAGGGCTCAGACACCCGCTCCCCGGGACAGCGGCACCCCCCCCCACGTTGCACACCGTGCTCCCAGGCTGCGTGGCCAGTGTCACCCCCCTGTGCCCTCCCAGTTTGCACGGAGGGAGGATGAGATGACAGGGGCAGCCTCTGCACCTCCAGCCCATGGGCGCAGGCAGCACACCCAGCCAGCACCGGCACCGCTGCGGGGTCTGGGCCACCCCTCCGGGACAGGTCCTCATCCTTGTCCCCTCCGTGTGCAGATGGGGACAGAGGGACTGTGCCACATCCCTGGTGAGAGCCAAGCCCTGGGCTGAGCAGGGCATCCACAGACACCGTGATCTGCTTGCTCCAGCTCCCCTCCATCCCCCCTCCGCTCCCTGTCCCCGGCAGCTCCAGCTCCTCTGCCCCAAAGCAGCTGGGAGCATCCTTGGGGGGCACCTCCAAGCGCTGCACCAGAGACCAGGGGATCAACAGGGCTCAGAGGGAGGAAAGAGACTCCGGGAGGACCCAAGCCAGCCCCCCCAGGAGCACAGCGGTGCCGGGCAGCGTGATTTAACCTCTCAGCAGGCACTAGCTCAGGGTCATCCCTGCAGCCACTGCCATGGGCAGCGAGGAGGGTCGCAGCCCCTGGGGGCTGACGCTTTGCTGGGAACAGGAGGGAAACCGCACATTGCCACAGGTCAACACAGGGCCGGCAGCTCTGCTCCCCGAAATCCCAGGTCTGGCCCTGACCCTGTGTCACCCTGGCAAAGAGCAGGGCCGAGAAGGGTGTGCGATAAGGGCTCCCACAGCCTCTCCTGCACATGGTGTTGGAGAGCAAACAGCCAGGAGCCACTCCAGAGTCTCCTGTGCTCCTTGACACCCTGGGACAGGAGGCAGCGTGCAACACGGGGTGCACACCCTCGCCCCCATACCCAGCTGCAAGCATCTGGTGTCCCAGGGGGCCAAGGAGTGGGCCCAGGGGTGGCTGGAGAGGTCCCAGCCTGAGCCCAACTGCAGGAGAGGCTCATGTCCAGACAAGACCAAGGCACAGCGGTGTCACCTTGCCCTGCTGATTGCACTACCCAGGGTGACATGCCAGAGCTAGGACCCCCCTCTCCCTGAGCAAATCCGCACCACGGGCAGCCCTGAAAGCCCCAGCGCTGGCAAGACGAGCCCCCGCAGTGCCCGAGCATCCCCAGGACCAAGGCTGCGGAGCACCCAGCCTGGCCATGGCCCAGGGACGTGTCCCCACCCCATGGTGACCCCGTTCCCACCCCAGCCTCGCAGTTTGTGGGAAAGCTTTGATGTCCCGTTTGCACTTTGCCCACCTCGAGCAGCTCCAGGTGCCCGAGCTGGCGAAGGGACACGGGCGGCAAGCCAGGTCTCGCCTTGGCTGCAGCCATTGCCGGATGCTCCACCCTGGAGGGCAGCTCTAACCCACGCAGGAGGGTTTGCTTTGGCCCCGACACCTCGCTTCTGGGCAGCAGAGTGGCCCCCGTGCTCGGGGACAAGTGCCCTCGGAGCCTCTTGACCAGCGGGTTCCCAGGGTAATCCAGCCCCGGGGAAGGCGGTCAGTAAACAGAAGTGAAGTGGATTGCACGCCAGCGCCCGATTGCACACCAGGGCCATGAGACCGTTCACAGGGGCCGCCCATTCCCCACCCCAGCGCCCTGGTATAAAGCCCTCTGCCCCGGCTGCTGCGGGGCAGCCCAGGCTGGGAGGAGGAGGAGGAGGAGGCAGCCATGGAGAGCAGCGTGAAGCAGGTGGTGGTTGAAGAGCCTCTGGTGAGTCCCTGCGACCCGCAGCGGGGTGGCACGGTCACGCTGGGGGTGTCCTTGTGCCCAGCAGAGATGCTCGGCACAGGGCTTTGCCTGGTTTATCCCGGCGAGGCACCGGTGCACGTGTGATGGAGCAAGGGCCTGTGGGATGCTGCATCCCCAGAGCTCAGGGGAAGCGGGATGGGTCCTGCTCCCTGGGGCAAGCCCAGCCCCAGCCCACCTGCATCCCCCAGCTCCCATCTCCTTCCCGCTCACCCCGGCTCTCTGCCTTTCCCGTGCCCACAGGACCCGGAGAAGGGCTGCTGCGGCTCCGGCTGCTGCTCCCAGGTATGCTGCAAGCCGGGCTGCTGCTGCTGGCCCTGCACGGTTTGCTGTTCCAAATGCGCCCGGTGCTGCGTGCCCCGGTGCTGCAAATGCCCCAGCTGCCCTGGCTGCGCCTGCATCAAGCGGTCCCTGTGCTTCGTGCCTCGCCTGCTCTGCTACCTGCCCCGCAAGCTCCTCAGCTGCCACCACCTCAAGTGCCTCCTCATCGTGGTGGTGGTGGTCGTCCTGCTGGTGGTCATCATCGCCGGCGCCCTGCTGATGTGGCTGCGCGCAGACCAGCGGCACGCCGACGCCGTAAGTAGGGACCCCCGCCGCCCCCCGGGGAGGGGCTGCCGCAGGTGGTGAGCTCCCCCCACGCCCCCCAGGTCCTGCGGATGGGACTGCAGAGAGGACTGGCCTGGGAAGAGGATGTGGCCGCTTTCTACCTGGACGGCGGGGATGGAAACCCGGCCACGGTCATCTATGATTACAAGAACGTAAGCGGGGAGCCCTGCGCGGCCGGGGGGACAGGGAAGCGGTGATGGGACCGAGCTGATGCGGGTCTGTCTGCAAACAGCTGCTGGTGAGCTACAGATCCTGGCTCCACCGCGCCTGCTACATCACCCACGTGGACAAGGACAACATCCCAGGGCTGGACACCATCGCCGAGACCTTCCAGCGCCGGCAGGTGAGTGCTGGCCACCCTGCTCGGCACCGGCTGGGGCAGGACGGGGCATGGGGCGCACATGGCAATGGCCCGGGCACGGTGCCTCATGCAACCCCCCCAGTGAAGAATTGGGGTGCAGCATCGTGCCGCTGCTGCCTCGTTTTTCCTTCTCTCCCCTCGCCAGACTGAGGAGAGGCTCGCCATGCCCCTGGCCGATCGCTCCCTCCTGGGCACCACGGCGAGCATCCTCTGCAGCATCGTCCCTGTCTACTGGGCTTAGCCTTGCTGGGTGAGTGCGAAGGGTCCCGCTGCCCACAGAGGTGGGCAGGGGGCTGGCAGGGAGGGCTGGGGGACCCCCACCCACCCAGCAGCACCCTCACGGTGCCAGGTTTGCCTTGCAGCATCCCCGACGGACACGGCGTTGCCGCAGCCCCTTTGCCTCTCTGAGAGCATCACCGACACCTCCGCAGCTGCCCCCGCCAGCAGCCCATCACCCACCCCAATTTCGGGAGGTTCCAGGGCCCGCGCAATGCCGCGGGGCTGAGCAGGAGGCTGTGGGGCCAGGGGGCTAGCGTTGGAGGGGCGCGGGGGGCTCCACTTCGCTGTGCGGCACCGCATCCCTGCTGCAACCTCGGTGCTGGGGGGGGCTGGAGGCGGTGGGTGGGTGTCTGCGTGGGCGAGCGCCGCGCTGCGCCGGGGGACAGCTGGTTTGTCACTTAAGTCTTCTCAGCTTCACCAAACCCAAGTGCAAAAATGAGCTTAAAAAAACATGACATTTAAAGAAACAAAATTCTCCGTTCCAATTCTTCGCTCCCTGCTCGCCCGGCTGCCGGCAGCTCCCGGCTTCCTTTGCCTTAAAAATGCATTTAGGGGCTCTGAGCACCATTTAAGCGAATTTCTGACGCAGCCACAGCCTGGGGGCTCACGGGAGGCACCCCCCCGAGCATCGCTCGGCACCGGGGCACGGGACCGACCTGAGCTGCCCCCTCCTCCTGCCAGCCCTGCCAGAACCAAGGCTGTCCTGAAAAATGTATCTGTCCTCTCCCGCCCCGCAGAACTGAATAAAGGATAAGGGGAAGAATCAGGTCTCGGAACTATTCCTGGCGACGGCCCGTGTCGAAGGCGGCCACGGCCACTGGCTGCAGCCCAAGGACCGGGATTATTAGGACCGGGATGCTGGTGTTACTGGGATCGGGCGTTATTAGGACTGGGCTGCTGGCCTGGGGCTGAGCATCCAGGGCAGGGGGGGGAGCGCGGGGCAGCTCAGCTGCAGCCCCCCCCGGGACGGGAGCCAGCCAGCAGCACAGCTGCCTCCCACCGGCGCCGCGGCCGACCCGGGGTGGGGGCCACAAGCACCCCGCCACCCCCACGCCTGGATCCGGCCCCCGCTCCCCGCTCCTGGCAGCCAGGGAAGCTGCTCCCCGCCGGGAGAGCGCAGCTGCGGCTGGCTGGGATGCGGGGCCTCCTGCGGCTCCGGAGCACCCACCCCCAAACCCTCGCCCTTCCCCAGCCCAGCTGCACCGGCGAGCATGAAACGTGGTGTGGTTTTTATTTGAAAGGCTCCCGGGCTGACCAGCCAGCCCCGGGTACCAGCATCCTCCCGGAGCAGTGGATGGAGGGGGGTGTGCAGAGTTTTGCAAGGGCTCAGCGCCCCCGCCTCCGGCTCAGCCTCCCCACCCCGTGATGGAGCAGCTGAAGACAAGCTGTCAGAAACTTGGCAGGACCCCGAGGTCCTTGTGCAATAATTCAAGTGTCCTCGTTTCACGAGCCTGCGCAGGCGGGGGCAGGCGAGGTTTGCAGAGGGCGAGCGCTACGCCTCCGGGTGCTGAATCCCAGGGGACCAGGGGCACCCTGGACCCCGATGGGGGGGTGTCAGCCCTGCCAGCCGGGCGCAGGGGTGCAGGTGGAGGTGTTGGCAGGGCGGGGGGCCGGGGGGCTCGCCCTGCCTGGGGGCAGGCAGGCGGCTTCGCACTGCTCCCGGCTCTCAAAGCGATTGCGGCTGCCACCACAGCCCCCGTACCAGAAGAGTGAGCAGCGGCCGGGCTGGCGGCCCTCGAAGAACCACTTGGGCGAGAAGGAGCGGCAGGGCCCCACGTCCCGTGCCTCCAGGCAGGCGGCTGCAAGGCGGGTGACATGGCACGCTGGCAGCACGGCCAGAGCGCGTGGCATGGTTGCATGCCGGGAAACGCACCCCACGACCCAGCCGGTGCACAAGCTGGCAGCCCTGCCTGCCTCCCTGCCTGCTCTCTGCTCACGAGTCACCCCCCCCCACAAAGACACCCGGCCCCCCCCCTTGCACGCTTCTCACCCTGCGTCATGTTGCTCTCGCCCACGCCGGCTCCGTCGGGACCTGCCCGGGATGGTCACAGCATCAGCCAAGCAGCAGCACCGAAACCTCAGCCGTGCCCCCCGCCCGGGCTGGGGGCACCCCATGACCCCCGGTCCCCGGAGGGATGGCCACCCTCGCCTACCTGGCTCCATGCAGGCGCGGATGCAGTCCCGCTCGCTGCTGAAGCGGTTGGCGTTGCCCCCGCAGCCCCCGTACCAGAAGCGCTCGCAGGACCCCGTCTCCCACCGGTGGTACCACATCACGGAGAAGCGGGTGCAGGCGCTGCCGGGGTCCTTGTCCAGGGCGCATGGTCCGGGGATGGCCACAGCCCTCCGGCCCTTGCCAGTGTGGGGCACGGCAGGGACCTTGGGGGTCCTGGGAGTGGAAATCAGAGGAAACCCCCCCCCCAGTACGTGCCTGGGGAAAAGGACCCCCGCCCCGGGAAGAGGAGGTGCAGCCCCCCAGCCCCCCAGCTCATGTCACGGGGGACTGAAGGATGCAGATGCAGGGGACGGCCCTGGTGCCGCTCACTCACTGCGCAGGGTTCCCGGGGTGGGGCTCGCTGATGCCGGTGCCGGGGAGGGGCAGCTCCCGGGGGCACCCCGGGGTGCTGGGGCGCCGTCTGCTCTCCGCTGCAGAGCAGAAGCCATAGCAGAAGCGTGACGGAGGTGCAGGCAAGGAGGTTTTGGGGATCAAAGCCGCCTACCCCCAGAGCAGTTGGGGACGGGACCTGGAGGTGCTCCAGCCCCCTGAGACCTCCCCATCCCGCTCACCCCGCAGCCTCCTGAGAAAGCCCAGCACCGTTCTCTCCGCGTACTCCATCTCGGGTGGGTGGACCGAGCCCAGGCGCAGGGAGTGGTACCGCCACGCCGGCAGCGTCTCGGGCACGGCCGCCTCCGGCCGCTCCGTCCCAGCTCGCCCCAGGGAGAGCACCAAGACGCCGAAATCCTCACACCGGGCGAAGGGGGCCAGTGCCTGCCGCGCCTCCCTGTCCCACAGCACCGTGGCCCCCGTTCCCACCATGAAGAGGACACGGAGCCGGCCACTGGAGCTCTGCGGGAAGGTGTGCCGGAGGGTCCACGCCACCGTGCCGCCGGCAGATGCCGCGGCCGCCCTGGGCACCAGCGCGAGGCGGAGGCGCTCCTGGAGCTGCTCCCTGGAGCTGGGCAGCCCAAAGGGGACCTCGGCCAAACCCTGCCTGGGGATAGAGGGGCCTGTCAGCACCAGGGCGATGCGGGTGCCGTTGTGCACCAGATCCGGACCTGCGAGCTGCAGGTGCCCCAGGAGGCGGTGGAAGAGCTCGCCGACAGCCTCCAGCCTCTCTGCCGGCATCCCCGGAGCCGCATTGTCCACCACCAAGGCCAGGTCCACGTCCAGTGGGTCAGGGGATGGCACGGCCACGGCGCAGCCCTCGGGGTGGCAGAGGTCTGGGCACGGGCAGAGATGGAAGCTGAGCCCCAGAGCCGCTGGGCACCCGTCCCCGGTGCCGCCCCGGGGCTCCCTACCGAAGCAGAGGACACAGGGCAGCACCGCATCCCGCAGCACCACCACATCCCCGGCCGGCTCCGCAGCGGAGAGCTGGACCACTCGGAAGAGGCTGTTGACCTGGGGGGGGAGGGAGGCAGAGCCAGGGTGGGGGCTGAGGGCTGGGGGGGGACCAGGGGGAGCAGCCACCAGCCCCGGGGCTCACCTGGAAAGCCCGCACCACCTCGGGCAGCGGGCTGAAGGTGAGCACCGCCGGCACGATGCCCAGGGCTTCGTACTGCAGAGCAGCCTCCCCAATGCCCTCCAGGTCCTGGCTCCGGCCGCTGGTGACGAAGAGGACCACCTTCCTGCCCAGGGCAGCCGGCCGGACCCTCTTGAGCACATGGTGCCCCACAAAGCGCATGGCGGCGGCCAGGCGGCCGCGCCGGGAGGAGCGGGTGGGCGAGAGGCGGCGGAGGCGCCCCAGCAGCACGGCCCCGCTCCCCACCTCCCCAGCACGCAGCAGGTAGGTGGGGGCGGCCGCGTAGGCTAGCATGGCCACCCGGGCCCCCGCCGGGCAGCCCAGCGGGGAGACCTGCAGGTCCCGCAGCAGCAGGGCCAGCAGCTCCTTCATGCGGGAGAAGAGGGCTGGTGGCACTGTGGACGAGGTTTCCAGCACCAGAACCAGCTCGGTGGGGAACAGCGGGCAGGAGGGGGAGGTGGTGACTGTGAGGGGATGGCAGCATCTCAGGGACTGCCGGAAAAGCCTCCCCGTGACATCCCGTGCTCATGGTACCCGTGCCCACCCATCCACCGCTGTCTCCCTCCAGTCATCCTCCGGGCATGCATCCATCAGCTGTGCCCCCACCACCCAGCCATCCCTCAGTCCCCTCCGCTGCGGTCCCCCCACCGAGCTGGTCCCCGTCCCCTCCCTGCCATCCCTGCCGCTGTCCCAGGCTCTCACCGCAGCTCCGGCGGATGAAAGCCTTGAGCTCGCAAGGCTGGAGGGATGCACGAAGCGGTGTCAGTCCCAGCTCTCCCGCCCAGCTCTTCCCAGCAAACCCAGCAAGGCTTGCTGGGGCCAGGCGGCCACCGAGCTCCTCACTGTCCCCCGAGGACACCCCTCAAAGCCATGTCCCCATCCCCAGCCGGCCCCACACCAGCATCCCGTACCGTGGAGGGGAGAATGCCTGGCGAGCCCTTTGGGCCCTGGAGCAGCAGGAGAGGAGAGAAATTAAGAGGAACTATGAAGAAGGAACACATCCCTGAGCACCCGGGCTGGTTGCAGGCAGAAATATGGCAGGAAAAAGGGAATTTGCAGGGAGTCACCATCTCTCCTGGAGGTCCCACGCTGCCGGGGCCGCCTGCTTCTCCTCTGCTCCCAGGGTGGCCCTGGAAAACCCTGGGGAGTTGAGCGGGTGGGCACGGCCGTGGGGGATCGGGGAGGGGGCTGCGCCGTACTCACCCTGCGCCCAGGCAGCCCTCGTGCGCCCTTGTCCCCTGGGGATCCTCTCTCACCCCCATCACCCTGGAGGGGACACTCGGAGGAAGCCGACCCCGTCCTTCCCAGCACCCCACAGCGTGGACCGGCCGGCCCTGGCCAGGTCCCCATGCCCCCTCCCGGCCCCCCACGCTCTCACCTGAGCCCCGGGGTATCCTGGCAGGCCCCGAGCACCCTGGGGGAAGCAGCACACGTGAGCGCGGCCGGGACCCCCGGCAGCCCCACGGGCGGGGACAGAGCTCTGCCCCACGCTCATCCCACTCGCCTCCACCCCGGCTCTGGGCTGCCGGTACCTTGGCACCCTTCCTCCCTGCAGCACCTCTCTGGTCACACCCGTTCTCGCCCTGGGAGGGGAGAAAAATCCCAAAGCAGATTACTGTAGGACCTACACAAATACCCCTCTTCCCAAAGCTTCCTTGGCCATGGCTTTTCCATGCCTCCCCCGGCTGCAGTGCCCCCGGGGAGGACGCCACATCCCCGAGGGGCACAGCCTTACCAGGGCACCCTTGAGCCCCCGCGGTCCCACGCTCCCCTTCCTGCCCTCGGCTCCTGCCGGCCCCTGGAAGAGAAAGCGGGGCTGCAGGCTGGGGGTGCATGGGGGGAGGCTGCCAAATGCCACGTCGTGGTATTGCTCACCTTCTCCCCTTTGGGGCCGGCTGGGCCAGCAGCTCCCTGGGAGCCCTTGGCTCCGGGCAGACCCTGGGCGAAAGGCAAAGGCGGATCAAGGATGCCGAGGAGCACCCCTGGGGCGGGCACCCACCGGCACAGCCGCCGGCTCACGGCGGCCACCAGCACCCACCAGGGACCCCAGCACAAGGAGGGGGACGGCACCTGAAGTCCTCTGCTCCCCGGGCGGCCGCTCACACCCTTCGTCCCCCGTGGCCCCGGCAGCCCCTGCAAAGGGAAAGCAGAGGGGGCAGCGGGGGTGCCCGCCCAGGGGTCCCGGGGCTGGCAGGGGCTTCCCTGGCCTCACCTGGGCACCTCCGTAGCCCTTCTGTCCCCCGGGGCCGAGGCTGCCGCGGTTCCCCTTCTTGCCCTGTAAGGAGACGGGACAGCTCAGGCTCCGGTGGGGAGATGTCCCCGGTTCCTGGGGCAGACAGATGCCCGTGTCTTCAGGTGCTGCCAGCCCTACCTGTGCTCCCTGCTGCCCTTTCTGGCACGAGGTCTGTGGAGGGAAGCGCCGTCAGCGGCCACGTTCCCAGCACAGGGACACATGGCACAGGGACACCCGGCGCAGACCCTGGTGCCCCCTTGCTCATGGCACCTACCGGGTGAGCGGGGGGACCTGGGGGTCCCACTGGCCCCGGGGGACCATCCAGGCCGGGGTCTCCCTGGAAATCACGGGTGTTGAGAGGGAAGCAGAGCTCCTGGCTGTCCTCCCAGCACATCTCGTCCCCAAAAGGGTCCTGCCGACCAGCTGCTCCACCGCCGCCACCCGGCATCCCCGAGCACCGTCCTGGCCCCTGCCAGCCCTTACCTGGGGACCCCCATCTCCTCTCCACCCTGGGGTGCCGGGCTCAGGGCTTCTCCTCCCGGGTGGCCCCTGGGGAGCAGAGAGGGGGCTCAGCGAGCCCCCCAGCACCCTGTGGAGCCCCGGGGCTGCAAGCCTGTACTCACCACCTCTCCACAAGGGCCTGGGGGCCCCTTCTCCCCCCGGGCACCCCGGGAGCCTTTCTGCCCCTAGGTGAAGGCAGGAGGAAGGGATTTAGCAGCTGGGCGGCAGGCAAAGGAGGCAGTGCTTTGCCGAGGCTCAGCCGTGCAGCGCCGCACCTGCCTCCCTCGGGACCCCTTCTCTCCAGGGCGGCCGGGGGTCCCCAGTTCACCCTGGGGAGGAGAAAGGAGGCTGCGCCCGTGCCCGTGCCCGTGCCCGTGCCCGTGCCCATGCCCGGTCCCGCTCGGGTGGCTGTGCCGGGATGGAGGGAGGGCTGCACCGGCTGGCTGGTGCAATGCCCCGCTGCACAGCTCACCTGCTCCCCATCCACGCCATCGTAGCCGGCTTCTCCAGGAGATCCCTGCAGGGAGGTGACACGGTCTGATGCGAGTTTATATGGCACAGGTGAAATAGCCAGGTCCTGGCTTTGCCCCATTTCCCCCAGCACCCCAGGCCATCCCACCCCTCCCTCCATCATGACCATCTCCCATTCCCCTCCCCGGATCCCTCTCTTCCCTGCCCGTCCTCGAGGTCTCCTTGCCGCTGCCAGCTGTCCATGGCCTTGGCCACCATTGGTGCCTGCAGGAGCCACAGGATAAACCACAAGGCAGGGACGTACCTGCTCCCCAGGGTGACCCACGAAGCCCTGCAAAGAGACACAGGAGAGCAGCCGGGGAGCGGTGGGCACCCACGCTGCGGGACGGAACCATGCCGGGCTGGGACGGCCCCTCACCTTCGGTCCACACTGTCCCGGGCATCCCTGCATCCCTCGGCTGCCGTGGAGACCTTGTGGTCCCTGCTCCCCCTGCGCTCGGGAGGGGAGAGGAGGCCATCAGTGGCAATGCCGTGGTGGGGGTCCCCTTCGCCCCTCGCCCCCAGGGCCACCCTCTCCCACCCCCGGGGGTCCCACGGCCGACTCACGCTGTGCCCGTGCTCGCCCTCGTCTCCAGCGCGTCCCTTGCTGCCTGTCACTCCCTAGGACAGAGAGACCCTGGGAACGGCAGCCGTGACCCCCCGGCCCGATGACAGACCCCAGGCTGGGAGCCAGCACGGCTGGGCTCCCTTCCCAGCTCAGGGAGGAAGGGCTTGAGCGGGGCAAGAGCTTGAGCTGAGCTGAGCTCCCAGGGCTCCTCTTGGCCCTGGGAAAGGGATCCAGGGCTGTGCATGCAGCACGAGGGTGCAATTCCCCTGGGGAAGCGTCGTGAGCCCCCCCCACCCCCTGGGCCTCAGTTTCCCCTTGCTTTGCTCAGCGCTTCGGCACCATGGCTGCAGCGTCAAGGTGGGCACGGCCCAGCCTCAGGGTTTGCTCTGGGAGCCCGGCTGGGTGATGCAGAGCCCACGCATCCGTCCCAGCAGAGAGGGATGGGAAGGATGGGACTGCTCTCCTGAGGGCATGGTGGGGGGCCTGGGGAAACATCCCCTCTGATGGGGAAGGGAAAGGTCTGAGCCCTGCCCCGGGCTGTCTGCAGGGCTGGGCATCCCTCCCTCATCCCCCCACTCTCCCAGTCCTTTACCTTGCTCCCCCGGGGGCCACCGGGGCCTCGCAGACCAGGCAGCCCCACGCAGGTGCAGGGACACATCTGGCAGCACGTCCGCTCTGCCAGGGCCAGCTGCAGGGAGAGGGTGGCACCCCCACTCAGAGCCCACGGGGACCCCACCACCCACCCCACCGCTGCTCATCCTCACCAGCTCCTGTGCCACATGCCCACCAGCCTCCGGCATGTCCACAGCGAGCTGCTGCCCGCTCCCCAGCCATCGCCCAAACTCCACCTGCTGCAGGTCCCCCAGCCCCGTGACGTTGTTCACCGCCACCGTCACCAGCAGGTCAGCCTGGTCTGGAGGGGACGGGGTGTCACGAGGCGTCACGCTGCGCCGGGTGGCCCCTGGCCCCCACCAGCTTTCCCCACTCACAGGGGTCACCCAGCCAAGCCTCGCGCAGCCGTTGCCACCCCACCTTGCAGCCAAGCCGACATTGCCGCTTCCTTCATCTTCCCTGCATCATCATCCAGCCCATCCGTGAACACCAGCAGCACCTGGGCGAGGAGGCGGGGGCCGGTGCTCTGCAGCAACCCCCCAGCAGCGGGAGCGCCCAGCATCCCCCAGCCTCACGGGGAGCAACGGGCATGGCTGTGCCAGTGCCATACCTTGGCATCAGCCGCCTGCCGTGCCAGGGTGCCGAGGAAGCTCTGCAGGGCGGGCTGGTTGAGGTAGGAGCGCTGGAAGGAGTGCGCCCGCGCCAGGCGTTGCAGCACATCCACCCAGGGCTCCCGCAGCCGGGCCTGGAAGAGGGTGTCCCCGTCCCGCTGCGTGCTCTGCAGGCTGATGCTCAGGTCAAGCGGGCTGCAGGTAAGGTGGTCCAGCGCTGCCAGGTCCCGCAGCACCCGCTCCAGGTAGGGCTGCAGGTTGGACTGCTGGTAATCGGTGACGTCCAGGGCCACCAGCACGTGGAGGGTGCATGGTCCTGCAGGGCAGAGCGTGGAGACCCAGCCGGGCTACGTGGGATCCCGGCTGTGTGGGCTGGAGTGTGGCATCCCCCAGGGGGACATGCGTGCCCCACGGTGGGACACCTCCCCAGCACGGCCATGCACAGGGACGTTCTCGCTTACCCGCCTCCCGGCTCTGGACACCTGCGGCCGCGAGGACGAGCAGAGCCGCGGGAAAGCAGACCCCGCACAGCCCCATGGCCCCAGCGTGGCACGGCTCGGCAGGACGCTGTGGTCACCGTCGGGGAACCAGCTCCTCCTCTGCCCGGCGGCTGCAAGGCGTGAAGGCAGGGCTGCGGCCAGGAGGCAACCGGCAGCAGCGAGAGCAGAGCACGTGCCTCGGGGAGGCGGCAGGCCCAGAGCTGCTTCCAGCTCTCCATCCATCACTGCTGACAGGTCATCCATGGAGTGCAGCCCAGCCCAGGGCCACTGTGGCTGTCCGAGCCGAGCCAGCGCTGGCCTCATCCTGCCCACCTGCTTGGCCGCTTGCAGACAGTGCTGGGCGCGTTTTGCTTCCCGGGGCTGCAAAGCACTCGCTCGTGGTGAGCTGCGGGGCTGCTGGGGAGGGTGCAGGGGCAACGTGGGGCACGACACGGGGGTGACGAGCTCCTGATGGAGCTGAACCGCTCTGGGCAGGGCTTTGAGATGGGCTTTGCCCCCGGCACTGTGAGGACGCCCGTGCAGCCCCACTGCCCCCCACAGCTCGGCTTTTGGGGCTGTGCCTCAGGCAAGCACGCTGCAGAGATGCAGCTTTTCCGAGGGTTTTCAGGATGCCCTTCAGAGCTGGCGTGGCAACCTTCCCCCTGCCGCTCCGCGGGCAGGGAGTGGAGGCACGGAGCGATGCACCCGGGTCAGCACCAGGAGCCCTGCCTGCCCGTCCTGCCGCACCAGGCGACCTGCCTGCTTTGCCGATGAGCAGGACACAACCCGTCCCACGGCCCGGCCACGCAGCTGGAGCAAGGGGGGAGAAGGCGGCTGGAGCCCAGACCCCTTTGGGGATTAGCAAAATGAGGGACCAGAGACTGCGATAGCAGCCGAACCTGCGGCATCGCCACAACCCCTCAGCGACTGCTTGGGGACAGAGGAAACCCCCTTACCTCTCCTGCGCCTTCGCCGGTGCGGGGGATCCGCGGCACGCAGAGACGGGCAGTGCCGGACGGTGCAGCTGACCGCGGGCTGCAGGAGCTGGCCGCCTGCGTGGGAGGATGTGCGTTTGGGGGCTTATTTATTCCAGGGCTCGAGAAAACATCATATGTCCGACACGTCAGGGGGAGCTGCCTTGCAGCCAGGGCTCCCGGGCTCCGTGGGACTGGCCCTGCCGGAGCGGGCAGCTGCCCGCCGCAGGGCACGGGCCACGGCACCCCATGGCCGCCCACCGCCTCCTGGGAAGGTGCAAGGAGCTCATGGGGCAGGAGACCATCAACAGTCGACGGATATTGTGGTGCTTGGAAAACCACGTCTGCAAGGGAGCCGGGTCCCAGAGAGCGAACGCCAGCGTGGGAAAGCCAGGCTGGTGCGGAGGGAGGTGGAGGAAAAAGCTCCACCGAGAGCCCCAGGTCCCCGGAGCGCTCCGTGAGAAAGGGGCAATATCAGGGTGGAAACCAGCGGCCAGATCCTGACATAATGGATTTACATCATCCGGGGACTCAGCCCTCAAACATCCTTCCCAGCAGAGGGATGGAAACAGAAAGTATTTCAAAGCCCGGCTTGTTTTTCACGGGGGATCTGTTTGTTTTCTTGGGAGACCAGCTAGAGGTTGGAGATGAATTAGGCAGTTGCTCCCCGCGTTCCCATCCCCGGGCTGCACCATGCAATGTGTGGGCTGGGGACGGCGTGGGGAAGCAGAGCAAGACCAGTTTGCAGGAGTTTATTTATTTGCTCGAAGGGAAAGGTTTACTGGATGTAGGTTTTGCAATGCCGGGCTAGCTAGCAAAACACATCCCGAGATGATCTGCTGTTGGGGGAGGAAAGTAACGGCTCAAGATAAGGCACGAAGGAGATTTCCCCACGATCTGCCGTGCCTGGTGGGAACGAGTCAGGCCCTGAATGCGGGAGGTCCCTGGAAGCGAAAGGGAAAGAGGGTTTGGGGGGGTTAGTGGGCAGGGGAGGGAGCGGAGCCTGGATGCCTGTGTGCATCCAGCGTGTCCCCGGGGCAGTAATTGTATGCAGTAACACTGAACACTTAAAAACTTAAAAAATAACGTTAATGCAAGTTATGAGAATATTGTAAGTAAGACAACAGGGCTGTGTTTGTCTGGGAGCAGCAAGAGCGGGCTGCGCTGCACGGGATGATGAGCCAGGAGCCGGGGGGGGGGGGGGGGGGGCCGCTCAGCTCCTCACCCCTACCGCGGCGCTTCCCAGGCTGGGGCTGGGACGTGCAGGAGCGACACTGCAAGGGGACAAGGAACATGCACGGGGACAGGCAAGGGGGCAAGGCAGAAGGGCCCCCCCCGCACGAGCAAAGCAAGGCTGAACTCGGAGCTCTATCTAGTGGCGAGCGGGCGGCTGGACCCCGCTTCCCTCCCCGGGCTGGGGGCACCCGCACCCTGGCCGGGGGGGGACACAGCCGCCCGGACCCCTGCACCAGCTTCCCGGGGTGGGCAGCTGGGAGCTGCCGGAGGGCAGCAAGCGGGGTGGTATCGCTCGGAGCACCGCGGGCACATCCCACCCTGTGCCCATCACCTCCCCGGCATGGCCCCCCCCCACCTCCGGGTGCCCGGGGTGCCCAGGCATGGCCCGCTGCGGAGCTGGGTGGCCCGTGGGGACCTCGCCGTGACAGGCTCTGCTGAAGTGGCAGAGCTTTGACGGCAGGTGTCACTCACAGACCTCGGCGCACACGTGTGCACACGTGTGCACACACGCTTGCACACACGGCCACGCGGCCCAGCCAGGGCTGCCAGCTGCCTCTTCCCTGCCTTGCTGTCTGGGCACCCTCTGGCCGCCCTGGGGTGCTCACCCTGCTCCAGGGGTGCTCGCCTGCCCTCCCTGGGGTGCTAGCCCAGCTCCTGGGGTGCTCGCCCAGCTCCTGGCAGGCCTGTGACCCGCACAGGCTGGGTGCCTCTGGGTGCAGGGCTACCTTCAGGGTCAGGGAGGGAGGGCAGACGGAGCACCGGCCCCACGCTCCCACGGCATGCCGGGGTGGGGGGCTCCTGGCTGCACCCGGCTGGGCTGAGCCCCCCTGGGAGGAGGCAGGCTCTCGTGATGCTTCACTGTTGCAGGGTGCGGGCAGCTTCCCAACACCTGCTCCAGGGCCTGGAGCTCGCCGGTTTTCGGGAAGGGTGCGTGGGCTGGGGATGCTGCCTCCTCCTCCTCTTGCTCCAGCAAGGCTTGGGAGGATGTGGGATGCGGGGTGCAGCATACGGGGTACATGACCAGGGGCGCGGGACTGAGGGTCTAGGACCAGGAGATATGGGGTGCAGGGTTGGGGAATGTGGGGAATGCAGGAGCGGGGCTGGGGGATGCGGGATGGGGATGCGGGGTGCAAGACCAGGACATGGGGGTGCAGGAGGGGGTGTAGGACTGGGCGATGTGGACTGGGGGCTGGGGATGCGGGGTGCAGGACCGGGGCCATGGGGTGCAGGAGCAGAGGTTGCGGGGTGCAGGACTGGGGGCTGGGGTGCTCAGAAAGGGGTGCAGGAACGGGGCTGGGTATACGGGATGGGGCCGGGGGCGGGGGGGGGGGCAGGATCGGTGCTGGGGGATACGGGACGAGACCGGGGGGTGCGGGACAGAACGAGGGGGGTGCAGGACCGGGTCCGGGGGCTGCGGGCCGGAGGCTGCGGGGGGCAGGAGCGGGGGCTGCGGGCCGGGTCCCCGGCAGCGGCGCGGCCCCGCCGCCCCCCCCCCCCCCCCCGGCGCTGGCCCCGCTCCCAGCCCTGCGCCCGGGGCTGCAGGGGCCGAGCTCCGCGCTTGAACCCGCCCCCGCCAGATCTCATTTCCCTAAAAAAAAAAAAAAAAAAAAAAAGAGAGAGAGAGAGGAGGGGAAAAAAAAAAAAGGGAGCGAAGAAGGGAAGGAAAGAGGGGAAGAGAGGGAAAAAAAAAAAAAAAAAAGCCGCCCGCCCTCCCCTGCCCGCGGAGCCATGGCCGGGCTGCGGACCTGCGGGCTGCTCCTCTGCCTGCTCCTGGCCCGGGCCATGCACTTCCCCGACTACTCCTACGTGCTGGAGGAGGAGGAGGAGGAGGAGGACGCGGAGCCCCTGGACTACAAGGACCCCTGCAAAGCCGGTAGGACCGGGGGGATGCGCGCCGGGGGGCGGCCGGGCCGGGCGGGCGGGCGGGCAGACAAAGGGGAGCGCGGGGGGGTTGGTGTGAGTGTGAGTGAGTGAGTGTGAGTGTGAGTCAGTGTGAGTGAGTGTGAGTCAGTGTGAGTGAGTGTGCCCCGCACGGCTCCGCACTTCGGGGCTTTGCACGGGGAAACTTGGCTCCCCCGCCCCGTGCTGGCTCCGGGGCCGGGGGCTCCCCGCTGCACCGGGTCGGGGGCGGGGGGGCAGCGGCCGGCCCCGCTCGGGGATGCATCTGGTTGTACTTAGGGTGGGGAGCGGCGGCGGGGGGGGGGGGGGGGGGCTGGCCCGGCGCCCCGCTTTCTCTCCCCGGTCTCGGCCGCACCGGCAGCTGTCAAAGGCGGCGGGCAGCCCCCACCCCATCCCACCCCCCCATCCCACCCCAAAGCCGGACCCACGCTCTGTGCCCCTTGGCTTTCTCCTTCTTTCCCAACCCGCAGCCAGAGGAAGCTCGTCCCCCCGGGGCCGGCCGGGCTTGCAGCCGTCCCGGGACACCCGGGCCAGGCTCAGCCCGGGAGGTGTTTGCTCCGTGCCGGGGTCCCCCTGTGCTTGGTCAGGGGGTTGCTGAGCTGTTCTTCACATTTTGGAAGGGCTGGGAGCAGGCTGGGCGCTGCGGGGGGGACGGGCCCCATCTCCCAGAGCGAGAGAAAGGGGACAGAAGGATGTGTTGGGGGGGGGGGAAACTGAGGCACGGGAGGGACACCCAGGTCTGAGCGTGGAGGCGAGGGCTTGGGTCTGGCGGGTCTTGGCTGGAGGATCACGTTTCTCTTTAATGGCATTGTCTGCACTGGAAGGCGTCTGTTGATATTACTCTGTCTACATGAGGGCTTTTTCTGGCCAAAAATCCTTCCCTTCCTGCCCTCCCGGGCTGAAACAGCTAGGCTTGCAAAACTGTCCGGGCAGAGCCGGCTGGAGCCTCCGCTCTGCTCCCGCTTCATCCAGCCGCACGGGAAAGACAGGGCTTCGCCTGCTGACGAGCCGAACTAATTAGGGGTGGCTTTGCCAGTGGCCCAGGGCCCCTCCTCGCCCCGTTCCCGCACACCCCGAGACACCCATCGCCTCCCGGGGCCGGCGAGGCGGCTGCTCCCCCCCCTTCCCCGCCTGCCTTTACGAGATCCTTATGTGACTAATTTAATTACAGCAGCTCTTCCCCGGGGGCCCGGGGGGGGGAGGATCAGGCCCTGCCACGCACCGCACGAGCCGGGGGATTTACCCCCGGTTGGGCTCTGCAGGACCGGGACGGCCAGGTCCAGTGGCGGGGGCTGCTCGGTGTCCGGAGCCCCCCACAGCATCCCCCTGATCCATGCGGGGGCTTGTTTTTGTTTTGGGGTGGCAAGTCCCCCACCCCGGGCTTCAGGCAGCGCCGGAAACAGCTGAGCGCCGAGGCCTTGCCGCCGCCGTGGCTCCCGACAAGGCTATGGGGAGGGGAAGCGCCGGGAGAGGACTTTGGGTTCCTCGGCACAACTCCTGCCAGAGGTATCCTGAGGCCGCCCGCCCAGGCAGGACGGCTGCCCGCGGCTTGCCGGCCGCCCCGGTGATGCCACCCGTCTGCACCGGTGCCAGCGGGCCATCCCTGCCGCGGCAGGGGAAGAGCCGCCCGTGCTGCCGCGTCTCTTCCAGGGATGCCAAAACAGGACCGCTGGGAGATCCGGCCCTTGGACCAGCCCCCGGGCAGCCAGGGAGGGAGGAATTAGCCGTGGCCCCGGTTTCCCTTCACCCGGTCAGCAGGATATCCAGGTCTCGGTGCCCAGCGGTGAGGAGAGCAGCCGCCGGGTCGGATCCTGGTCGCGTCTCCGGCCGGGAAAAGCAGCCGGCATCGCTCCCACCGCCCCCCGCCGCGCTGGGGGAGCAGCTCGGACGGGGCTCGCTGTGTTTGCAGAGCCTGCGCGAGCACTAACCAAACATGTCCGGCCCGAGGGTTTGCTCTTGCCTCGTCCCGGGGGACCCAGGGGGGTTGCTGAGCAATTCGGCCACGGGAAGCGAGAGCCCCTGGGTGCCCCCAGCGCCTGGGGAGGGATGCAGCCCGCCTTGCTCCCCGTGTGCGGCTCCATGGCCACTTTTGGGGGTGCCTGGCTAAAGTGGGGGGCTGACATGCTTCTGCCAGCCACGGTTGTGCTGTCACCCTGCTGTCCCTGCTCGTGGGGAGGGGGACATGGGGGCACGCAGCTCTGTGGGGCTCACTCAGCCCCCCAGAGTGGGTGCTGAGGGGTAACCTGTTCTCCCACTCCCTGAATGGGGGGGCTCAGCATCTCCTACCCGCGGGGTGATGGCAGAGCCGTGCGCAGGGGCGATGCAGTGCGCATCACATGCACGGTTGGGGCTGGGGGCCCAAGCCCCCCCTCCCCGGGCGTACGAGCTTCCTAGCCGTGCCTGGAGCGCTCTGGCTCCGGCCGCCTGGGTTTCACCTAGATTACACTTTCCAGGCGTAGTCAGCGGAGGCTACTGGTTGCAGTCACACTTGTCAAGTTGCCCAAAAATATTTTCCAGCCGTTATATGTCACTTATTCATGCAGGGTAAAAATCCACCCGCGGAGCCGGGGCCGGCGGGAGGCCTGCAGTTTGGGGCGCGGGATGGCACAGAGACCTTGGAAATCTCAGGCTGATCCTGGGATCTGCTTTATCTTTGTGTAATCACCCGTTTGGCGCGGTGGCGTGCTCAGGCGGGGGCCGAGTGTGCGATGGCGAGGCCGGGGGGCTCGCTCGCCTGCCCGCCGTCGCTGCCCTCCCCTCCCAGTTCCTGGGAAACCCTCTGACTGCTGATTCACGCCGGCGGGTCGTGGCGAGGGGGGAGACGGCGTTTCCTGAGGCTTTATCCGCTGCCGTGCCGGGGCTGGGAAACACATGGCCAGTGGGACGGGGCGGCCTCGGGGAGCCGCAGCCGGACCCGGGGAGAACAAAGCTGCCAGGAGGGATAGGAGGAAAGGAGGGAGGATGGCTCATGGGTGGTTTTCCCCAAGTTTTTCATCTTGGCTGTGCTGTGGGGGGTGTTTTCTGGGCAAGAACGTGCCCTCCTGGTTGCCAGTGGCTTTGCTCAGGCTTCCCAAAGGTCTCCGGCATTGCGGTGGGGAGAGAAAACAGCATCCCACTGAGCCGCAGAGTGGGCATCCCGCTTATAACCTGGCCGAGGGCTGCAGGAGAGCTGTCGGTCACCACTGTCTTGTCTACCCGGCGGGGGGCTTTGCATGCAAACCCCCCTCCATACACGTGCAAAAGGCAATGAGAAAATCCCCCCCCTCTCTCAAGCTGCAGGAGGGTTTAAGCAGCCCTGCCAGGGAGCTGCAAGCAAACTTTGGAAGGAGTTAATTGGTGCCTGGGGAGGGCTGGTGGGGAGAGGATTGAGCAATAAAAGCATGGGGGGGGGATATGTTTGCAGCCAGAGCCCTGGGGCAGATGCACAGAGGTCTGGGAGCCCTTGGGAGCCGGTGCCCCTTGGCAGAGCCGGCACTGAGCGGCAGGGACAGGCACAGTGCCGTTGCCCAGCCAGGACTAGTCCTGCCAGGGCGGCCGCCCCGTGCCACGAGAGCCCGCGTTACCCCCGACATGTGCTAAGCCGGGCATCGGGGCGCATTCCCATCCCCGATGGGCTCCGGTCCCCGACGGGCTCCAGTCCCCACACTCGCCCCGCTGCCGCTGGGCTCCCCTCCTCGCAGGGGAATGCAACAACAAACCCCCCCCCGGTCCCCTTGGCAGAGCGGTTTGCAAATATTTTCCTTTCCAGCAGCTCTCCCTTTCACAAGTGACCGATGCTGCTGGCCCGGGCTGTGTTTTCCTCGGCGACCCGGCTTTGCAGAGGGGAGGCAGGGAGAGCCCGTTCCTCGCACACAACTCCGCAGCACTCCCCCTGCTCCTTCCCGGAGGCTCTGACATGCCTTACGTTTGGCATCCTCCACCCCGAGCCCCGGAGGAGGCTTTTTCCTCCGTTTGCTGTCACGGAAGAGGAGCAGAAGGAAAATCCTCCCCTGGAGTGATCAAACCATCCCTCCTGCTCCTGACCTGCCCCCGGACGTTCATTAGCTGGAAGCTGTTTGCTGCCGCGGGCCGTGATTGTTAGAGGCCAGGCTCCACGGTGCTTATTTCACGCTATATGCTGCAGTGTAGCCTGGCACGGAGCGGGCAAAGGGCTCGGAGCCCGCACTCCGATGCCCAGGGCCGGGGAGGGGATTTGGCCGCGGATGCCAAGGGAAGCGGCGGCGGAGATGGGTGCTGCCTCCGGGATGTGCCTTGCACCACAGAGGGATGCACAGGGGAGATGGGAGGGAAACTGGGGAGAGGGATCATCCCTCCACCTTGGACAGTGTACTTTAACATCTCTGCCTTCCCCAGCTGCCTGGATGCTGCTTTCCACCTGCACCATGGGGAGAGGAGGGCAGGGCTGCCGGCAGGAGGGTCCCCAGTGCTGGTACAGCCCTGGGTCTCGCAAAGGCACCGGCTGGGACAAGGATGTGCCAGCGAGGAAGGAGCAGGCGGGGGGTCCCGGCTGCCTGCGGGGACAGTGACCGATAGCAGAGCGGCTCTGTGCCAGGACTGGCTCTTTGGGGGGTTGCCCCTTGGTGCTGACCGGCTCCGTCCCTCCGTGCCTCAGTTTCCCCACTGGTTGCAGAGGGGCCGTGATCTGGCCTGGCTCCCAGCCTAGCCGCCAAGGCTTGAATTCCTGCTTTGTGCCTGCTGCGCTCGTCGGAAGGTGCTCTGGGAAAGCAAATATTCCTCGCCCCGGCATTTACAGGCTGGCTGCTCCCTCTCTCCGGCTGCCGGCGAGGGGCACCGGGAGAGGGGCTGCGCCGCCGCCGGGGGAGAGGAGAGGGCCTGGCTCGCCTCTGCTGCGTGCCTCCATCCTGTCCCCGCTGTCCTCGGGGTCTCTGCGGGGCCACTGGCAGGCTGCGGGGAGCAGGGGGAGACCTGGCACCCGGCGGGGACCTCGGCAGGAGGCAGCAGCAGTGGGGGACTGCTCCCCCCGCCCTGACGGCACCTGGGATGCTCTGCACCCCTCCACCTTTGCACCCACGCCTCCACCCCAGGGCTCTCCAGGCAGGGCAGACCCCTGGGGCCACGGGGGGACACCCCAGCCCCGGCCAAGTGGGGTGCCTGCTCTTCTCACCGTGGCCCCGGCGTGTTTTGCCGTGAGCGGAGCTCGCAGCGGGTGCAGCTGGGCTGGCGTGCGGGGGCGAGGGGGCGGCGCGAGGAGCATTCCTCACATATTTAACGGCTCTGCCGAGCCAGTGGGATGCTGCCCCGGTGACTCCACGGCTTTACGACCCGGCAGCTCGGCCGAGGCCGGGATGCACCTATTAAACCGCTCTCCTCCATCCCGCCCCGGCGATGCCTCCGTCCCCGGCTGGGGCAGAGCAGCTCCCTCCCTGCCTCCTTGCACACTCCGAACCCTCCCCTTTGCTCCCTGCCTTGCACCGGGAGCGATGGTCATGGCTCGGCATCGCACGAGGACTCACAGTGGCTGGGCCAGAGCTGCTAAGCTGGTGAGAGAAGGCTGGGGCTGAGCCTTCGCTCCCAGGCAGGGGATGCTGCCCATCCTGCCAGAGCCACGGGAGCCCGTCCTGCCTGGTGCTGCTTCGACGGCCAGCGGGAGCCGTGCAGGGACAAGGGTCCTTCCCGTCCGGCATCGTGCATGGAGGCTTGTTTGCCCCAGACTGACCTGGAACATGATCCCATCCTGTTTATCTGCCGCCCTCCCCTGCCAAGGCTTCCCCGCCGCTCTGTTTGCTTTTGCCTGCTCACCGGAACATCGCGTTCGCGCCCCGGCCTCTTCCCGCGGGTTATTTTTTTTTTTTTTCCCTGTGACACGGTTCCCAACCTTGGTGGAGCCCGAGGTCAGGCTCATCCCGAAATCCCGGTGATGTTGGAGAGGTCAGGCCCACGGGTACCCCTCTCCACTGCTTGCCTTGCCCAGGGGTGTAAATGATGCTGAGTGGCTCCTGCATCCCTAGCGTGCCGTGGCAGGGGGGACAGAGGGACCCCGCAGGGACAAGCCACCGAGCCGTGCGTGGGCAGGAGATGCCTGTAGCATCGGGACAGGGTGCTGCAGGGGTCGGCCCGGGTCCAAATGAAAAACCTTGTTTGTCTAAAGCTTCAGCCCCAGGGGTTACGTCACCATTCCAAGAACCCGAAAGAAAACACATAGCACAAAAAGTCAAACAACAGCGGAGGGCTGAGTTATCTCCTGGCTGCGGGGTGAGGAAGAGCTTGGTGGGAGCCTTGCCGGCAGGTCCCAAACAGCTGGTTGTTTTCTGGGTAGTGGGAGGGATGTGCATGGCCTGAGCCTGGACACTCCCCCTCTCCCCTTCCCCGCTCCCGTCCCCATTCCTCTCTGGCCGATGGGGACGAGGATGGGGCCGTCATGTCCCCGTGACCAGTGCCTGCCCTTGAAGCCAGTGCCCCGCTGGCACCGTGTCTGCCCCGCTGGCGCCGCATCCTTCCCGCTGGCACCGCATCCTTCCCGCTGGCACTGCCGCGGCTCGGACCTTGCCCCCGGTGCCTCCACGGCCAGCACTGGGCTGAGCAGAGGGCAGCCCCTGCGGCACAGCCCACGGCCTCCCAGGCTGGGAACGGCTTGCGGGCACTGGGTCCCCTCCAGGGATGACGGCCGCGCCGTGCCCCATGGCCTGGGCTCTCCTGGGCACCCGAGCGGCACCGTGCCCCGGCGGGGCAAGGGTGCAGGCTGCAGGGCACGGGTGCTGAGAGGTGCGATGCCTCAGTGGGTGCTGCCTGCTCCCCGGTGAGCACGAAACCAGGCTGGCATCTCGCTGCTGCAGCCCAGCTCAGCTCCCCCGTGCGTTTCCCCCTGCTCCGATCTGTGCTCTGCCGAGCCTTGGCAGCCCCTCGCTGCTCATGGCAGTGGGCTGGCACCTCTCCTGTCCCCGGCACAGCGCCTTCGCCCCGTGAGCCCCCCGCTTGCAGGGGGTCCCCTTCACTTGCAGGGGGTCCCCTCCACCTTGGAGGGAGGATGCTTGCTTGGCGAGCTGCTGTGGCACGAACCGGGAAGGGACAAGTGGCAGCGGCGTGGCAGCGTCTCCGATGAAGCCCCTCGGGGAGGTTAACAGCGTCTTGGGGGAGTTTGGTGAGCAGAGAACCCCCCAAACCACCCCGCGTGTCACCGGGGCCAGGGTGCACGGGGAGCGAGTGGGAGGAGGACGCGAACAGAGCCCAAACCAACGTGGAAGTTTCTCAATCCAACGCTTTGGGCTTGTCCCCAACGTGTCCTTACAGGGTTCGCTGCCGGGACACCCCCTTGCCGCCGCCCCACGGCTCCGATGTCCTCTCCAGGAGCAGCAAGCTGCCTTCCCTCCCCGGGCTGGGGATTTCTGGGGGAGCCGAGCTGCCTTGCACCGCCTGGGAAACCAGCCCCACGTCCCCACGCTGGGCTGCCCGGCTGTCTCACGTATCCCAAATCCCTCACATATGGTTTCTATATCACTTGGCTCTGCCGGCGCTTGCTCGGCTGTAAGCAAGCTTACTTTCCCTTGTCTTTCCATGCAGCTCTTGGCACGGGATGCTCGTCCTTCTCCCCGGCCCTGGTCCTCCCCCACGCTGCCCGTTCGGACACGTCTCTCCCAGCCCCAGGGAGGGTGCAGGGAGGCCGGGGCTGGCTCCTGCCTCTGCTCTGCCCTCAAATTGCAGCCTGGCTGTGCCAGCGGCAGGTCGGTGCCAGGGGAGGTGCCGGCCCCAGCTTGTTTGCTCTTCCCTTGGCTTTGCCGCAGGTCTGCTCTCCACCCCGGGGCTTCCTCTGCTGGGATGTGCCCACCGGCTGGCCGGTGCCGGGGACAGCCCCGAAATGCGACTCTTTCACCCCAAAATGCCCCACGCCACCACCGGAGCGGGGTTTGGGCTCGGTGCCGTGCAAAGCCACTGGGTCTGGCCGGGCTGGGGTGCCCAGGCTGGTTCTCTCGCGCCGTGTGGGTTGTTTTGGACTTGTCAGGGCTATCCTAATTGTCCTGCTTTGCTTTTGTAATTAGTGGCTCTTTTGGGATCCACTTGCTAATTGCTTGGAGTGCGAGCTTGGCACCACTCTCCATCAGAGAGAGCCGGTCCAGCCACCCCACTCCCCATCACTGCCTTTTCCCTGCCCTTCCCCAGGGGCTGGCGAGGGCAGGGGATGCCAGGGGCCACCCGTTTGCCCCAGGTGCCCACAAACCAGGCGAGAAACCCAGCTCCACCCCACACCGGCCGTATCCAGAGCCTCTGTGCCGGCACTGGCGCGGTGGCGCGGCATGACCTCAGCCAGCCCTTGCGCTCGGGCCGCGGCGTTTCCGCAAAAGCCGGGTCCCCGGGGCTCGGTGCCGGCCAAGTGCCGAAGCCGGGAGCCGCATCCTGCAGTGTTGACTCATGGCAAGGCCGGGGTGCGCGGGAGGGCAGGGAGCAGGGCAGGAGGAAGAGGAGGAGGAAGGGCTGTGCAGGGTTATGTCCTCCGGCCCTGTAATGCTGAAGCATCTCTGCGCCCCCAGCCCCGCGGGAGCCGTGGCAGAGCGGTGCTGGAGGGGCTCATGGCCCCGGCAGACGGACGGACAGACGGACGCCCCTTGGCCGGCTCCGTTCCTGCGGGCGCTGGGCACAGCGGGATCTTCCCGGGCCATATGGCTTTTCTTCGCAGTGGCAGATGACTCGGAGGTCATTGGAGCATCCGGGGGCTGTTGGAGCCCACACCGGGCTGGGGGGCAGGAGCTGGGCGGGAAGGGGGTCCCGAGCCCAGCGCTGGGTTTTGCAAAGTGAAAAGAAAGCAGTTTTGCAACACAAATAATAACAGAAACCCTAAAAAGTGATGGACTGGGCTTTATGCAAACCAGATGTCAGCGTGGGGCTGGCTCCAGCTGCTGGGAGAGCCGACACGGCGGCGGGCTGGGGAGCGGGGGGAGCCCGGCCGGCACCACGCTCGCTTTCCCTCCTGGCCCCCAGTTGAAGGAAAGAGGGAGGAGGAGGAAGGGCTTGCCTTCCTCTTCAGGAGCTTGCCAGCTGTGGAGGGGCTGGGGAGATGCTGGGCGCGGGGAGCCCAGCCCCGATGGGGTTTGGGGTCCCCCGGCATAGGCATGGGGTGCTTACACCTCCTCCCCCCCTCCCCGAGCTGCCTTCCTGGGAGACATCGCCCTGGACGAGGAGGACCTGCAGCTCTTCCAGGTGGACCGGGTGGTGGACCTGGCACGCCACACCATCACGCGCCTGCCCACCAACTCCTCAGGTACCACCGCGGCCCCAGCCCTCCCGGCCGCCTCCGTCCCCGGGGGCTGCCCGCACTCACCCCCATGCTCCCCGCAGGCAGCAACACCACCAGCGCCAGCCCGCGGCCGGGCCACCAACCACGCAGCCGGGGCCGGCACCGGGCACGGAGCCGCCGCGCCGCCACGTCCCGGCCGGAGAGAGTGTGGCCGGACGGGGTCATCCCCTACGTGATCAGCGGCAACTTCAGCGGTGAGTGCAGGCGAGCCAGGGGGGAATGCTCCGTCCCCGGTGTGCCTCAGTTTCCCCATGCCGGGCTGACGGCCCCCGCCGCCCCCTCCCGCAGGCAGCCAGCGAGCCATCTTCCGGCAGGCGATGCGGCACTGGGAGAAGCACACCTGCGTCACATTCCTGGAGCGCAACGATGAGGACAGCTACATCGTCTTCACCTACCGTCCCTGCGGGTACATGGGGGGGGGGGGGGGTCCGGGCACGCACCGGGACCACCCTGCCCCTTGGCTCTTGCACTGCAAAGAGGGAGCGTGGCAGCTCGTGGGAGTGCTAATTAGGATGCTCGGCTGACATGCCTTGGCACCGAAACGCCCACGTCGGCGTGCGTGTGGTGCTAACCGGCTGGCCCAGACCCGCTCGGTCTTGCGGAGGGCTGGGGAGTGAAGGGGACCCGTCCCTGGGGTCTGGTCCCTGGGGGTGGTTGGGGCACAGGAGGTCTCGGAGCCCGCCGACCCATGGCACTCGCCGCCACGGGCTGGGGGCTGAGGTTGGTGGTGCGGCACCAGCCTGGGCTTGCAGCAGGGTTGACGCCAAAGGAAACAGGGGTTTGGAAGAGCTCAGTGTCTTCACGCGTCAGGGCACAGCCCCAGCCAAGCAGATGGTGGTTAGGAGGAGGCTTTCCCCTGGAACGGGCTGTGCACGATGGTGGGGGGTGCCGGTCCTCGCCCCTGCGCCGGTGCAAGCCCCGAGCCTGGGTCTGGCATGCAGGGTTGGACCAGCCGAGCTGCCGGGCGCGGGCAAGGGTTCATCCATGGTGCAGGACTGGGAGACGGGCACTCGTGGGTGCCGGGGCTGCCTGCAGCTGTGCCGTGCCATGCCGTGCCATGCCGTGCCATGCCGTGCCATGCCGTGCCAGGCAGCCCAGGGGCAGGAGCTGAGGTGGGAGGCATGGCTCGAGCTCCCCGCACGGGCAGGACGGCTGAAGCTTCCAGCCAGCCGAGGCAGCAGGGATGCTTCCCAGATGCTCCACACTGAGCAGGACCTGGGGGGCTGATGCTCCTGGCCTGACTCATGTCTTTATCCGGGGAAGCACCGGGATGCCCACACCGCAGGGGCCTACCCCCGGAGAGTCGGGGCTCAGCCGGTGCCACCCACCTCCCCCCCAGGTGCTGTTCCTACGTGGGCCGCCGAGGAGGGGGACCCCAGGCCATCTCCATCGGCAAAAACTGTGACAAATTTGGCATCGTGGTGCACGAGCTGGGCCACGTCATCGGGTTTTGGCACGAGCACACGCGCCCTGACCGGGATGACCACGTCTCCATCATCCGGGAGAACATCCAGCCAGGTAGGGACCAGCCTTCCTCCTCCTCCTCCTCCTCCTCCTCCTCCTCCTCTTCCTCCCTGCCACAGGGTGCTGCCAAAGCTGGGGTCCCCCCTGACGACGTCCCCATCCCGCCTGCCTCCGCAGGGCAGGAGTACAACTTCTTGAAGATGGAGCCGGAGGAGGTGGAGTCGCTGGGCGAGACGTACGATTTCGACAGCATCATGCACTACGCCAGGAACACCTTCTCCAGGTACGCGGCCGGGGTGGCTCGCCCGCACGTCCCCATCCTCCCCGCAGCACCGGGGATGGTGGTGTGGGGTTCCCCAGCCCCGGGGGACAGTGGCACGTTAGCAGCTCTGCACGGGGTTAATGCACTTGGTGCAAGGCTCCCAGCTCCAGCGGAGCCGTGCCGCAGCATGCCGGGGCAGGATGAAGCCCCACGGCATCCCTTTCTAGGGCAGGGACGGTGCTGTCCCCGCGGTCACCTCCGTCGGGGACACGTCCCCGCTGACTCACCGGCCTGCAGGCTTTAATTAGCCAGGCTGTTTTTAGCATCCTTCCCCCGGCAGCGGGGAGCAGCTGCAGACCTGGTGCTTTCCAGCTGCTGCTCAGCCTCTCCCTGCTCTCGCCCCAGGGGCATCTTCCTCGACACCATCCTGCCCAAGTACGACGTGAACGGGGTCCGGCCTGCCATCGGCCAGCGGACGCGTCTGAGCAAAGGGGACATCGCCCAGGCCCGCAAGCTCTACCGCTGCCCGGGTGAGTGCCGCCAGGACGGCTCTGCCGGGCCCTGGGCCGGGGCGGTGTGTCGCTGCCAGGGGGCTGGAGCAGCCGCCGGGCTGATCAGCCTGGGGTGAGCATGCACGGGGCCATATCTCCCGGGAAATGGCTCTGCTTTCACCCCAAGACTTGACAAAGGAAGCATCACGCTGGCTGGATCCCCCGTTTCCAGTGGAAAAACGCTCTTTGGGGTACTCCTTGCCATCAGACCCCCTGCAAGGAGCACACAAGTTGCCTTTCTGCATCCATGGCACTTTTCTGGGGTGTCTGTGAGCAGAAGCTAAATGCAAGACCTCGGTGAGCCACGGGGCTCTGCCCGTGTGAGCAAGGGCATCCTCAGCCGCCCTCTCCTCCCACTCCTCCGAGAAAAGAGCATCCCCCCCAGAGCATCCTCTAAGAGCATCCTCCAAGAGCAGAGCATCCTCTGGCAGCAGAGCATCCTCTGAGAGCAAAGCATCCTCGGAGACCATCCTCCAAGAGCATCCTCCGAGCCACCCCGACAGCAAGAGGGTTTTGGATGAGGCACAGCCGGGCATTACGCAGGGCTGTTACTGGTGGGATGGGAGAGCACGGTCCCACCGCAGACCACGGTCCTCCCCGGGACCGGCGCAGAGCCAGCGATGATCAACACAACCGGCGGGCACGTTGGCACCTCGAATGGCGCTGAGGACCGTGGCCCACGAGCAGTGGCATTGCTCCGGGTGCTGGGGAGGCTGGCACGAGTCCCCCGGCTGCAGGCACGTGCTCCGGGACTGTACCAGCAACATCTGCAAGGAGTTTGGCTCCTGCGCGCTCCCGCTTAATTCCAGCAACTAATTAGCAGCCTGGAAGAGGGACGCCTTTGCGAGGGGCCCCAGCAGCCAGCCATGCCGCGTTCGGGGGCTGCAGGGGAGCGGGGCTGCGAGCGCGAGCAGGAAAAGTGATTAGTCTGGAGGGTGGAAAAAAAAAAAAAAAGCCCCTCTGCAGCCCGGCTTTCCCTTCCCTTTGTTTCCACTGTAAAGCAAGGAGGGAAAAAAGGCAGCGAGCCCAGGTTTCAAGCTGCCTTTTTTTAACGTTTCACCTTTCATCTCGCAGCCGCCCCCCGAGCGGGAGGTGGGGGGCTGCCGCCTTGGCCCCGCAACAGCCGGAGCGAAGCGCCGTGTGCCGTGGCCGCGGCATCATGTGGCTTCCAGATGGCAGCGCTGGGCCAGATCCAGCCACGGCCGCGTAAACCTGCCCGGAGCCCGGGCGGCGAGCCGGGCCCCCGCGGCGTGGCAGGGCACGGAGGGGCCGTGGGACGGCTCCTGCCCCGGGGGCTCGGCAGCTGGGTGGGGGGCACGATGCTTGCGAAGGGGTGCCGGGGAGCCGGGAGCATCGCCAGCCGCTCCGGTGCGGTTTGGGGCTTTTTGGGGTTGCTGCAGCAAGGCGGTGATGGTGGTTTTTTGCAGAGCTGTCCTCGGGGCCGGGCATTTGGGTGGTAAAAGGGTGCAGGGGGCTGGGGGCAGCGGCTGGTCCGAACCCAATGCCGCCCGTCGCGATGCCGGGGGGCTTCCCGGGGGTCTGACCCCCACTTTTCCCCCTTCGCAGCCTGTGGGGAGACGCTTCAGGACAGCCAGGGCAACTTCTCCTCCCCTGAGTTCCCCAATGGATACTCTGCCCACATGCACTGCGTCTGGAGGATCTCCGTCACCCCCGGAGAGAAGGTACCGGCTGCCGGCGCAGCACCGAAGGCACCCCATCTTCTCCCAGCCCTCCTCTCCCTCCTTGCCCCATCTTCTCCCCCTTATTCGGGGTGCCCCTAACCCCAGCATCCCCCCGCCCAGTGCCTCGCTGCGGTTCGGGATGCATCACCACGGTGCGGGTCCGGGTGCCATCTGGACACCGCACTCCGGCAGACGGAGACCCCGCGGGGCATGGGGGGGGCTCACCCCACGCACTTCCCCCCCTAACCTTAGATCATCCTGAACTTCACCACCCTGGACCTCTACCGAAGCCGGCTGTGCTGGTACGACTACGTGGAGGTGAGAGACGGGTTCTGGAGAAAGGCCACGCTGCGAGGTAACCAACCGGGAGCTCTTAGCCTGGCCAGCCGGCGCTGCCTGCCCCGCTGCCTGCCCGCTGCCCTCACCTCCTGCCCCGCCGTGTGGGGATGCTCCGGGTGCAGGCAGCGGGGCGAGGGGCTCCACTCTGCCTGTATCCCTGCCTGACCGCCATGCGCCAAAGCCCTTGGGAGGGGGGTTGGCCCCGGAGGGATTATTGGGGTGAACGGGGCTCCCAGTTCGCTGGCCCACACTGGTGAAACCAGTCCAGCTGACCCGGCTGGCCAGCACATCTCTCCCCAGGGAGATGCCGATATCTCAGTCCCCATCCCCATGAACTGGACGTTCCCCAAGTCCGAGTTGACCCCGCACTCTGAAATAACCAGTTTCTGTGAAACAGCCAGAAAAGCCGGCAGGGAGCAGGGGGAGAAGCAGCACTTCCCCTTTAGGATGCTGGCGGGGGGCGTGGGGGGGACCGGGATGTGGTGGCGAGGGAGAGGAGGGTGCCCGGCCGGCGGCAGCCCAGCACGCCTTCGTCCCCAGGCAGGTTCTGCGGGAACAAGCTGCCCGAGCCCATCATCTCAACCGACAGCCGCCTCTGGGTCGAGTTTCGGAGCAGCAGCAACTGGGTGGGCAAAGGCTTCTTCGCCGTCTACGAAGGTAGGGGCGGGCAGGGAGGGGGTGCGGGGCCAGCAGCGGGGCAAGGGGGGGCTCAGGCAGCTTCTCCTCCCTTCCAGCCATCTGCGGGGGGGACGTGAAGAAGGACAATGGGCACATCCAGTCCCCCAACTACCCCGATGACTACCGGCCCAGCAAGGTGTGTGTCTGGAAGATCACCGTCTCCGAGGGCTTCCACGTGGGCTTGACCTTCCAATCTTTCGAGGTGGGCGAGCATCCCCCCCCCGCTGTGCCGGTCCCCCCTTTCCCTGGGGCAGGAAGGGGAAATCTCCCCAGCAGCATCTCCCCGACCCAATGCACCCCACGGGACAGGCTTGGGGCTGCAGCGGGGCTGTTGCTGCCCTGCCTGGCTACCCACATCCCTCTGCCCTGCCTCCGTGCCTCAGTTTCCCCATGCAGCAGACCGGCTCCCTTGGCTGGTGGGTGCGTGGGTCTGGGAGCGTGTGCGTGAGGAAAGGGGCAGGCAGGGTTTGGGGATGCTGGGGCCAAGACGGCGTGCCCCCCTGCTAACACACACACACCCCCCCCCCAAGATTGAGCGCCACGATAGCTGCGCCTACGACTACCTGGAGATCCGGGACGGCAGCAGCGAGTCGAGCAGCCTCATCGGGCGCTACTGCGGCTACGACAAGCCGGACGACATCAAGAGCACCTCCAACAAGCTCTGGATGAAATTCGTCTCCGACGGCTCCATTAACAAGGCAGGCTTCGCCGTCAACTTCTTCAAAGGTAGGAGACGCGCTGGGGGGGACACCGGGGGGGCCGGCAGCCCTGCCTGCCCGCTCAGCCCCGCTGCCCCTGCCCAGAGGTGGACGAGTGCTCGCGTCCCAATAACGGCGGCTGCGAGCAGCGCTGCGTCAACACCCTGGGCAGCTACAAGTGCGCCTGCGACCCCGGCTACGAGCTGGCCTCCGACAAGCGCCGCTGCGAGGGTGAGTGACCCCCGCCGCCCCCCCCACCCGCCCCGTGCAGCGTCCTTAATCCCAGGGAGCCCGGGGACGTGACGGGCACTGGGTGCCTCCCGCCCTGCAGCCGCCTGCGGAGGTTTCCTCACCAAGCTCAACGGCTCCATCACCAGCCCGGGGTGGCCCAAGGAGTACCCCCCCAACAAGAACTGCATCTGGCAGCTGGTGGCCCCCACCCAGTACCGCATCTCCCTGCAGTTCGACTTCTTCGAGACTGAGGGCAATGACGTGAGTCAGCCGGGGAGCAGCCCCTCTCCATCTTGTGTGTCCCCCAGTGCTGCTGGTGGCTTGCGGGGTGGCACAGCCGTGCCACCAGCCCCGTGTCCCCCCTGCCTTGCACCCCGCAGGTCTGCAAATACGACTTCGTGGAGGTGCGCAGCGGGCTGACTGCCGACTCCAAGCTGCATGGCAAGTTCTGCGGCGCCGAGAAGCCGGACGTCATCACCTCCCAGTACAACAACATGAGGATCGAGTTCAAGTCCGACAACACCGTCTCCAAAAAAGGCTTCAAAGCCCATTTCTTCTCAGGTAGAGCTGCCCGGCCCCGGCACGGGCATCCCCTGCCCTCCCTCACCGGGCTGACCCTCCCCGCACCCCCCAAACCGCTGCTAACGCCTGCTCTTGCCCGCGCCAGGGGTGCAGCCCCCGGTCCCAGCCCGGCAGCAGGGTGATCCTTGGGTCTCTGCCCCACAGGGTCTGAACCCCCCCCCAGTCGCCAGCAGCACGGCTGGCAGCACATTTTGCTGCCTCTCAAGGCTTTTCCCCTCTTTTGGGGGGCAATTGGGTCCTACTTCAGATGCTGAGGTGCTCCCAGAGGTCCCCAAATGGCCAGTGGGTGCTGGGCTCCAGCTGCATCCGCAGGGGCAGAGGGAAACGCTCTGGGGACAGGGATGTGCTCAGGCCTGGAGGGGCCAGCACTGGCTGGGGGGAGCATCTCCCGTCCCCCCCCCCCCTCCAAAGCCCTGCCATGGGCCGGGCACTGCACCCCTCGGGCAGCGCTACCGCGGGGAGGGCGGCGATGCCCCGCTCTGCTGCCTGCTGCGCTGCACCACCCCGCTACGCTGCACGGCCACGGGCTTCCTCCGCTTCCCGGGCAGGGTGCTCCGCATCCCGGCCAGCGCCGGGGCGGGGGGATATTGGCATCCAGCCGCCGCCATGTCTCAGGTCTCCGGAGTGGTCCCTCCTTCCCAAAAACCATTACCTGCTTATCCCTCTCTGTCCTCTCTCCTCTCCCGGGCCACCCCGCCAGGAGATGGTGTCACCTTCGGCTGGGTCTTGGGGGGCGCAGGGATGGGGACATGGAGCACAATGCACCGCCGGCCGTGGCCAAGCATCACCCGGGGCCGGTCCCCGGGCTGGGGGCTGCCGCGGGACCCTCATGCAAGAGAGGGTCCCCCTTGGCGCGGTGCCCTGGACATCAGCCCGGCCGCAAGCGACCGCCGGCACCTCCTGGACAGGCTGGGCTGGGCCGGACCACCGATGCCTTGCACCTCCCGCTGCTTTTTGGCCCCGTCGAGGCTGTTTTTGAGGGGCAGCGTGGCCGCTCAGCTGCGGAGAGCCGCGGGAGCCGGCGTCCCCAGGAGCCCTCGGGGTTCCCCGAGGCAGCCCGGCAGCTGGCCGGAGCGGCAGAGACCCGTGGGCTGGGGGTAGAGTATATTTGCTTTATTTTTTTAATTAAAACCAAGGCAAGTAAGGTGGCCCAGCGGGGCCCAGCCGTCGGGAGCCGGCGCCCTCCAGCAAAGCGAGACCTCGGGAAAGCCCAGCGGCCGAGCAGCAGCGGGACCGCGGGGCAGCCGGGTGAGTCTCCCCTCGCCGCACTTTGGGCTCCTTCCCTCTCCCCTTTGCCCTCCTCCTCGCACCGGGACGTGCAGTGGTCCCATGGGGGCTGCTCCTATCCCGGACCACCAAACCCTCTCCTCCACCTCTCCCCGCTCAGGTCTCGGGCTTTCCCGGCAGCAGGACCACGCTGGAGGACTCGGCCACACCAGGGTCCCTCCTCCGGTCCCCCCCCCGGGGTCGCTCCCGGCCAGCCCTGGGCCAAGCATCTCCCAAGCGGCTCCTTTTTAGCCGCGGAGGGTCTCTGCGCTCCTTCCCCGCCGCTCTGGACGCAGCCAGCCGCCGAGCCCTGCCCCTCGGTGCCGCGGGCAGCCTGGCCGCCCGGGCACCCGTTTTCCCCCGGCGAAGACGTGGCCCCTTCCTCTTCCTCCTTCTCCTCCTCCTCCTCCTCGCGGGCCGGGGCGACGGGAGGCAGCAGCCGGCTCCGTCGGCTCGCGCGTAAGGATGCGTTCGCCCGGGAATTCACCACGGTGTCGGCACTCAGGTACGTCCCCCCGGCTCTCCACCGAACCCCGGTGCACAGGGGGTCTGTAGCAGGGTGATAGGTGCAGGCGGGGGCTGCGGGGCGGTGAGCAGCCCGGAGCCGTCAGATGCACGCCGGGATAACGGTGAGCGCACTGCAATGCTGGCTCACGGCGAGCAAGCTGGTTAGAATAAAGGATTGCTAAAGACACCGACCCGGTGGGCTTCTTTCCTCTGCCAACTCTCTCCGCTCTTGTCTCGCCCGCCCAGGCTCCCTCCGTCCTGCCGGCGGGGCGATGCCGCGCACGCTCCCCCGGTGCTGGAGCTGCTCTGAGCCCGCCCGGCCCATCCGAAGCCCCTTCCCATCCCCAAACAAGCCTTTCCGCCTCGCTTCCTCTCTCAGACCTAGGAGACGCCAGGTTATAGCCTCCGGTTGAGAGGCAGCCGTGGGGCTTGGAGCTGCCCCGAGGGGCTGGGGGGGTCTGGGGCAGGACCCCCCCGGCTGCTGCCGATGGCTCCAGGGGGGATGCTCTACTCCGGCATCGCCCCTTCCCGGCGCCCACCGGGGCACGGGGCAAGCTTGGCACAGAGAGGGATGCTCGGGTGGCTGGTGCCCGCTTGCTGCTGGCTTCCCCTGCCGCTGCCCGCTCCCCAAACCATCGCCCCCTGGGGAGGGGGAGCGAGGAGGGGCGATGGGCCATGGAGCATCCCACCCCGGCCCCAAAGCGGGGGCTCTGGGGGGGGGTGTTGGCGAGCCATGGGACGCCGGCGATAGGGACCTCGGGCAGGTGGTGGGTGCTGGGAGGTAAGTACGGCCAGCCCGGGGGGATGCCTTGCTCCGGGCGAGCCCAAACCCCTCCGCCACCATTCCCACACCTCCCCAACCCGGACACCCCCAGGAACCCACCCGAAGCCCACCCTCATCCTCCCGGAGCCAGCCACGCCGCCTCCTCCTCCTCCTCTTCCTCCCCGCAGAGCCGCTCGCCGCCGAGCCCCGGCTGCACGAGGGGCTCGCGGGGGTCCCCTCCACTGCCTGCTTCCCCGGCTGCCGCTCTGCATGCCCCACCGCCCCCGCTGCCCCCCGCCGCCCCCCGCTCCCCCATCGCTCCCCCCCTTTCTCCCTCTCTCTTTGCAGAGAAGAAGCAGCAGCTGCAGCCCCCGAAATCTCGCCCGCCCGGCCTGAAGTTTCGCCTGCAGAAGCGGCCACGGGGCCCCTCCTGAGCCACGCCGTCCTCTCCATCTTTCTCAGGAATGCTGCGGCCCCGGGCGCCGCGCGGGAGCACGCTGGGGTCGAGCCGAGCTGAGCCGCCGGCCCCGGCAGCCCCTTGCTTGACAGAACTGGTTTTTGGCCTTATTTTTAATTTTTTTTAATTTTTTTTTTTTTTTTTTTTTGGTTTTAAGCAACCCCTCGCCCCATCCCCGTTGTTTTTGTCATTGACCAGCTGACCTTGGTTTTTTTTTTTCCCCCCCGATTTTTACCGTGTCTGTGACATTTCCCTATCGATGAGTAAAGAGGGACTCCCGCGTCCTGGTCTTTCTTGTGCATCTTTGGTTGTCGCTGTGTGTTTTTCTGCCTTCCCCGTCCGTACCGTAAGCAGGTAATGGTTGTGCCCACGGGTGAGCCCAGGGAGAGGAGGACCCATCCCGTCTACCCGCGGGGGCTGCCCTGGCTTGGGCAAGGGACGGCGGATCTGCTTGCTGCTGGCCGTAGGCGCTTGCTTGGCTGGTCGCTCCTCGGAGGGCAGCGGCGTGGGGCTGGGGACCGGCAGTCACCAGGCAGGGCTGTGCCGTGCCGGGATGCCGGCCGCCAGGCTTTCCCCCCCTGCTCAGCCGTGGTCCCTCTGCTCTCTCGGCAGACAAGGACGAGTGCTCCAAGAACAACGGGGGCTGCCAGCACGAGTGCCTCAACTCCTTCGGCAGCTACGAGTGCCAGTGCCGCAGCGGCTTCGTGCTGCACGACAACAAGCACGACTGCAAGGAAGGTGGGTCCGCGCCCCAGACACCCCCCCACCCGCCGCGTCCCCCGCAGGACACCCCCCCCACCACCACCCTTGCACCCGTGACCCCCCGCTGTCCCCGCAGCCGGCTGCGACCATAAGGTGACATCCATCTCGGGGACCATCACCAGCCCCAACTGGCCCGATAAATACCCCAGCAAGAAGGAGTGCACCTGGGCCATCACCACCACGCCGGGGCACCGCGTCAAGCTGGTAGGGATGGGAGGGGGGGGGGACGGGACCGGGGGGGTGGGTAGCAGCGTTTGTCCCCTCCGCCGAGCCCCGCTGAGCATCGGCGGCTCGGCCGTCGCCTCCGCAGACCTTCTCAGAGCTGGACGTGGAGGCGCAGCAGGAATGTGCCTACGACCACCTGGAGATCTACGACGGCAAGGATGCCAAAGCCCCGGTGCTCGGCCGCTTCTGCGGAGCCAAAGAGCCCGAGCCCCTCGTCTCCTCCGGCAACAAGATGTTCCTCAAGTTCGTCTCCGATAACTCCGTCCAGAAGAAGGGCTTCGAGGCCACCCACGCCACAGGTACCACCGTGGGGCTGGGGAAACCTCCTGGTTATGGGGTGGGGGGAGACTGTGGACCTTCCTAACCCCCCCCGCCCCGCTGTCGGCTTCACCAGTGTGCGGGGGCCAGGTACGTGCCGAGGTGAAGACCAAGGACTTGTATTCACATGCGCAATTTGGGGATAACAACTACCCGGGGGGCTCGGACTGCGAGTGGGTGATCATGGCCGAGGAGGGCTACGGCGTGGAGCTCATCTTCCAGACCTTTGAGATCGAGGAGGAAGCCGACTGCGGCTACGACTACATGGAGCTCTTCGACGGCTACGACGGGACGGCCCCGCGCCTCGGCCGCTTCTGCGGGTCCGGGGTGAGCTGAGGATGGGGAGAGCGATGGGGGGGGGGGGGGCGGGGGGGGGAGAGGTGTGAGGCTGCAGGGGCAATGGGTGAAGCTCAGCCAAGCCGGTGCAGAGAAATCCCTGGGGGTATTTGGGGGTGTACATGGGGGTGCAACGATTTGCACCCTCCCCATCGCAAATCCTGCCCCCCCCCCCCCCCCCGCCATTCTCGTGCATCCTGGGGATGCCTGTGGTCCTGAGCACCCCTCTCCCTCGCCCCGGCAGCCCCCAGAGGAGGTCTACTCGGCCGGAGATTCGGTGATGATCCGCTTCCACTCGGACGACACCATCAACAAGAAGGGTTTCCACCTTCGCTACACCAGCACCAAGTTCCAGGACACGCTGCACACGAGGAAATGAGGGCCGGGGGTCCCGGCCCCCCCGCGGGCAGGGGAGGAGGAGGAAGAGGAGGAGGAGGAGGAGGAGGAGGGCAGGGAGGAAGGAAGGGGGGAGCGCCGCCCCGCACAGACTGCACGGAGGAGCACACAGCCAACCTCAGCACTCAGACACGCTCGCACGGGGCCCCAGGGCTCGGGCGCCCGCGGGCACAAGGGCAGAGGGGGGGGTCCCTCCACCAGCAGCTGCCCCCCTGGCACTGGGGGGGCCAAGAGGGACCCGCTCCCCTTCCTCGCCCCGGCCGAGCTGGCCGCAGCTATCTGAATGTACAAACCAGTAACCGGGAAGAGCCCAACACACAGAAGGTGCTGTCTTTCTCTTGTACCGATGAAATAAATACCCTTGTACTTGGAGGGGGGCAGCCCCAGTCTCTTTGCTTCCACTCCAGCCTCCCCCGAGGAAAACGGCATCCGAAACCAGGGCTGGACCGGGGGGAGAGCACCCCAGCACCCTGCGGCAGACCCCCCCCCATCCTCGGGGCTCCCTGAGTTGCAGCTGAAGGAGCAGAGCAATCAGCTAATTGCAATCTGCTTCTGCCCTGATGAGGGAGCGGACGGACCCTCTCCCAGAGGCGGGCAGCATGGCTCAGCGCGGGTCGCTCGCTGGGTGCTGGGCTCTGTCGCTGCAGGGAGCCGCCTGCTCCCCCGGGACCCTGTTTTGGGCAGCTCTGCAGGTAGGTGCTCACCCCACACCTTTTCTTTGCACCGTATCTCAGCCAGGAGAGCATCCCAGCCGAGCCGGTGAATCGCCCCATAGCAAGTCACCTCCCCTGGTGCGGGGCAGATGTGCGCCACGTGCCGCAGCCACCGTGTGCTCCAGCCACCGCGTGCCGCAGCCACCGTGTGCCGCAGCCACCGCGTGCTCCAGCCACCGCGTGCTCCAGCCACATCCCCACGCCGCGCCGTCCGCCCGCGCCCGCTGCAAGCCGGCGGCAGATGGCTGGTGGGCTGCGGCACAGGTCCCCGCGCCCGCCTCACGCTCCCTCGTGCCTCGGCGCCGCGGTGCTGCCGCTCGGGAACGCAGCTTTGTGTCCCCTCCTTCGTCCCGTGTTCGCTGCTGGTGTCCCTGATGGGGCGACGGGGATGCTCCTCACCCCGTTTGCAGCGGGATGCTGGGGACGTGCAATGGTGTCAGCGTGGAAAGCGCTGCCTGGGCAGAGGCTGGGACGCCCTGGAGTGGGCTGTGCCCAGACAGGACGGTGATGGGCACGAGGGCTTTTCATCCAGAAGGGTTTGCAGCCCCGGTGATGGGCGAGGAGGTGCCAAACCCAGGCTTCGGTGGCTGTCCCGGAGCTGGCGAGGGCAGCAGGCTGCCCGTGGCTGTGTCTTTGCTGCCGCAGCATCCCTCCATGCCACCATGTTGTTCCCCCCCCCCAGCCCTGTCATCGTGTCCCCCCCCCGCCCCGAGCCGGACCGGGGTCTGGAGCCGCTTCCCCGGGTCCCGGCGGGGGACAGAGGCGCGTGACACGGCCGGTGGCGACCGCACACAGTTTATTGATACACCGCCAGCACAGCACAGGGATGCTCGGGGACCGGGGCGGGGGGGGGGGTGTTCTCTTCTACCGTTACAGCGTGCATCGGATACACAGAGACGGGGAGCGGGCAGCCCGCGGGGGCCGGCACGCAAGCGCCATGCTGCCGACGGCTCATGCGGGGGGCGGCGGAGGGGGGGGACGGGGTGGGGGGTGGGGGTCAGCTCCGCTCCCCCGCCCCGGCTCCTCCGGCTGCCTCCTGGGCCGCGGGGCCGGGGATTCGGGCGGCACAGCAATGGCTTAGAGCAGAGAGCGAACACGGCACAGCGCTGCACGACACGGAGGGGACGCCGCGGCATCCCCCACACCACTGTGGACACGCGCACCACGACTACAGCCCTGACGGGAGCGGGGGTCCCTGCCCGAGCACCCCTCCATCCCCGGGAGCAGTTCAAAACCGGGGGGTGCTTCCAGCCTCTCCGCCAAACCCCCTGGGGTGGCCAGGGAGCCCCAGCCCCGGTTGGCAGGACCGGGGCTCCCCGGGAGCTGCGCCGCTGGTGGGGGGGTGAGCCCTGGTGCAGGGGACCGGGGTGATGTGAGGGACGCCGGAGGGGAAAGGGGGTTCCACAGCAGCTGCACGGCGGAGGGCAGAGCGCGGGGCTCACGCCAGCGAGGATGATGCTGGTCGGCCAGTCCAGGAGATGAAGGCTTCCCCCCTCGGGGCGCAGTGCGGCGTGGGCTCTGCCTCCGTGCTGGGCGAGCATCCCGCCAGCTCCTTCCCCGAGCGGGCAGGGGCACAGGCAACGCCGCTATTTACACCGGCCGGGTCCCCCGCACCCATCCGGGTCCTCCACCCAGCAGCGTCCATGGGAGAAGCCCCCGCGGCGGTCGCCCGTCTCCCTCCCCGGCCCTGCCCGCGTCCCACCCTTAGCGCCCCACGCTGATGTTGCACGTCTTGCAGCTGGGGTCCTTTTTGGCGTTGGCGGTGGAGAGGCTCATCAGCTGGTGCCCGCTGATCTCTCCCAGCACGCCGAGGCTGAGGTCCACCGGCTCGGTGTATATGACCTCCAGGATGCTGTCCTGGGCATGGCGGTACACCAGCTCGCCCTCCTCCACGCAGCACGTCAGGAACTTGTTGGAGGAAATGTCCAGCTGGGGTAGACGCTCCCGGCAGAAGAGGTCCCCCGAGGAACCCTTGGGTGCCAGGACCAGGACGACGTAGTGGTAGGCGGTGTACATGCAGTAGAAGTCCGCGAAGTAGAGGTTGGTGTTGGGGTTGAAGAGACGCTGAGCCGGGATCTGGAAACGGTAGCGACCGTAGGGCGAGTCCTGGGGGGGCTGCCCGGTGTTGAATTCGGTGTTGCAGCTGAAGAAGATGCCGTGCAGCATGCCGCTGGTGGGCGAGCCGTGGCTGCCGCTGTTGTCCTTCAGCGACGGCTTCATCACGTTCCCGCAGTGCATCCTGCGTGCGGGGACCGGGGCGAGGAGGAGGAGGAGGGACACACACACAGAGGCAGGGTCAGGGGACGCGGCCCTGGCGAGGACCGGGCGGCCCCGGGCAGGGGGGGAAGCAGGGACAGGGGTACCTGACGTGCTGGAAATACTCCTTGTGCTGGTTGCGGTAGAAGACAGAGAAGCGCAGCATGCGGCCGGCGATCAGCTCGGCTTTCTCCTGCAGCTGGGCCAGGTGCTCCTTGGCGTAGTCTGGGGACGGGGACGGGGACATCAGGGCGTCTCCATCCCCCCTGGCAGCCCATCCCTGCCCGCAGCTCCCGTTCCCCATACCTCCCGCCTCCCACTCATCAGCTGCCACTCCAACCGGCCCGGCTTGTGCAAGCTCACGGCATCGCCCCCGTCCTCCCGGCTCCCGGCCCCGGCAGCGCTGGCTCGGCCGCCCCCGCCGCGCTCACCCCCGGTGCAAAACTCCACCGTCTCGCTCCAGCCGGACACCAGGTACTCGCCGTCGCTTTGCTTCACGGCCGTCTGCACCGCCACGCTGTACTCGGTGCGGGGGCTCAGGAACCAGTGTCCCCGCACCGTCATGGGCAGCGGCACCGCCTTGGCCACCAGCTTGGTGGGGACGTCCTGCGCCAAGGGGCGAGGGTCAGGCAGGGCGGCATTCCCCCCCGCCCCCCCGCATCCCTGCCCACCCCTGCCCGATGCCAAGGGGATGCTGCCGGGTACCGCGTGCTGCAAAATATCCGCGCCGGTGCAGCAGCCGGTGCCTCTGCCGGGGTTCGCCTGGCACCGAGACACCCCCAAAGCAGCGTGCTGCCATATCTCCTGCTGCCCCCCCGCCCCCAGCTCTGGCCCTGGCAGCGCTCCCTCCTCCCCGGCTGCCTGCACCGGCCCCAAACACCTCCCAGCAAAGCCGCTGCTGGGACAGGGATGAAGGGTCCCCCCCAGGGGTTTTGGGGACCCTCCCGGTGGCATCTCGTGGTGTCAATAGGCCACCGAGCAGCACCGCAGTGCAGAGCCGTTTCTGTGGCAACGGCGGATGCTGAAGTCGGGAGACACAGGGGGAAAAAAAAAAATCCCACCCCTCCCCACCCCCCCCCCCTTATTATTGGGAAGGAGAAAAAAAAAAATAATGTTAAACATTAAATAGCATCACCCTGGCAACCGCGCTGCTAAAAACGTCCTGAATTAGTGACTCGCGTTCAGGGGGAGGGGAAGCGCGAGCGGTTTGCGGCTCCGCTCTCCCGCGGGGGCTTGCGGGGGTCGGTCGCACCCCAGTCCCCGTCCCGGTCCCCTCCGCCAGCCATGTCCCACAGGGGGATTTGGCCACAAGTCAGCGTGGGAGCGGGCTATAACCCTGTTTTCCTCCCACAAAACCCCCTCTCCCCTCCCCGGGCGGGGGGTCTCGCATCCCCCCGGGCTCACCCGATGCTTGAACTTGTTGGAGTTCTTGTTCTCCTTCTTGTTGAGGTCGATGAAGTAGTGGGTGACCCTCTCCAGGTCCCCCTTCTCCATGGCCCAGGAGATGCGGAAAGAATCGCAGGTGATGTTGTTGATCTCGATATTTTTGGGGGTGGAAAGCAGCTCCATGGCCGGAGGGGCTGAGCTCCTGGGGGCAGAGCACGGGTTGGGGGGGTGCTGAGCGTGGCGGGGGCGCCCGCTGCCCACGGCGGCAGCTGCCAGGCGGGCGGCCGCCCGCGCCGGGGCCCCCACGGCGGAGCAGATGGCACCGGGGTGGAAAAGCGGCCGGCAGCCAGGAATAGGCAACGCAGGCAGGAGCAGGCAGCGGGAAGCCGGGAACAAGCCCGTTTGGGAAGCGGCTGCGCGGGGGCCCCGGCCGCTCCCCCGGGATGCCGCGGGGCCCCGGCTCGCTGCCAGCGGGTGTTTCGGGGTTTGCTCAACACCGGGTGGGGAAAGAAAAACAAGGGGAGCGGAGGGAGTGCTGGGAGAGGGGAGGGTTGCACGCAGGCGGCTGGCACTGGAAAAGCTGGATCTGCCTTTGCCCTGGCCCACGGCCGCTCCGTGCCTCAGTTTCCCCGTGGCCGGGGCTGCGCTCACCCCCTGCACCCTGGGAAGCTGCACCCCGGGGTAGGGGATGCACGGGCGCAGCGGATGCCATCGGCGGCACCGTGGACACGGGAGCCAGGGGATGCATCAAGGAGGCTGGAGGGGGTGTGGGGGGGGTGGGTGCCCCCCACCCTGCGCCCCGGGCTGGTGCGAGCCCTGCGGGGAGCAGCGGTGCCATGGCGGGCACGTGCCCGAGCCGTGGCACCGCGGGGCTGCCAACGCGCCCGCCGCCCCCCACGCGCCCGCGTGCAGGAGCGCGCGCGCCCACGGCGGCTCACACACGCGTGCCCACGGCCACCCACGCCCGGGCTCGTCCGCGCCCCCTCCCCCGCCGCCGCACGGCAAACACCACCATGCCGGCGCAAACACCACTCGGCGCCCGCGGGCACATCCACCCCGCGCGTGGGCACCCGTGGGCACGCTCCCACGGCCGCCCACATCCACGCGCGCACTCCCCGCCGTGTGCGCAGAGCCAGGGGTGCCGGTGGGCAGGCGCGGCACACGCCGGCATCCCGTGGCAGGGCGTTCGTTTGCCCCCGCAGCCCTGCGGCGAGCTGCACCCACGCACCCCCAGTCTCCCCCGGTACTAGGCAGCCACCGGACCCTCCCAGCCAGGTGTCACCCCAAGCGCACACCCCCCCACCACCCTCGGGCAGAGCAGAAGGTCACGGCTTCGGGGATGGCGTGCCAGCCCGCTGCCCCGTTCCCGTGCCCGGCGGTGGCGCGGGAGCTCTCGCCCTGCTTCGTCCTGCACCAGGAGCTCTGCAGCCAGGTCGTGATGCACCGTGTCACCCTGTCCCCGTGTCCCCATGCACCCCATGTACCCCGACAACCCCTGCCAGGGTTCAGCCGATGCCATCGGGAGGTTGGAGGCTCGCGGCTGCCGGTAGCACGATGCCGGTGAGGCCCTTACCTGGCCGTGCCGGGGGGCTGCCGGGGTGCGGTGGGATGCTGGTAGGGCAGCAGGGCAGGGCAGGGCAGGGCAAGGCAGGGCAGGCAGCCCCGGTGGGGCCGAGCTGAGCGGGAAGGGCAGAGGATGCCGGTGAGAGCGCGGTGGCGGCGGTACCCGGCGATGCCGCGCTGCTGCCTGCGGCTGCTGCGACTGGGATCCTCCCAGCCAGCTCGGAAATAGCAAACACCCTCCAGAGGAGGGAAAAAAAATGAGGGGGGGGGGGGGGAAAGGGGGGGGGGGGGGAATATAATATCTAAGCAGCTCGGAGAGGGGGGGAAAACCTCCTTGTTCTGCCAATCGGGTGGCGGGCTGGGTACGGCGTCAGGGGATGGAGGCAGCGCGGCTCCTGCCTGCTGCTGCCTGCGAGGCGAGCGGGCGGCGGTGGGTGCAGCTTGTGGGTGGGGTGGTGGGCAGCTCCTGCCTGAGCCTCCCCGTTTTGGGGGCTGGGGGGGGGGTGGGGGGGGGGGGGGTGTGTGTCCCGGTTGCGCAAGGGGCGGTTCCCACCCCCGGCATAACCGGGACACGCACACCACACACACACACACACCCCCCGCCCAGTCCCCAAAATGGGGTGCACTGGCTGCGGGGGGATGCTGGCAGCCACGCGGGACCCCCGTGGGAAACATGGGTGCAAAGCCCAGAGGTGGGGGGGGGCTTGCTGGTTTGCTGCTGGTGATGTGGGGGACACCCTTGTTTGGGGGTGGGCAAGTTTTTTTTGGGGTGGGCGGTGAGCACCCCATAAAAACCTCATTGTCCCCCAGACCACCGAGTGCGTGGGGTGCCCACGCATGCTTCCCCCGTGGGGCTGTAGCCTGGTTGGGTCCTCCCCGGGCTGCAGGGAAGCCTGGGGGGGGGCTGCAGCCCAGGCAGCCGGGGGGGGTTCAAATGAAGGGGTGAGTGACACCCCCCTCCCAGTGTCCCCCCCGCACTGCTCACTGCGCCCAGTCCCAAGAGCCGGGCACTGCCCGCCACAAAGATGGCGCCGCCAGCTTCCTCACGGGGCTAGGCACTGCCAAGCACAAAGATGGCGGCTCACCGGCGGGCCCGGCGCGCCCTCAACAAAGACGGCGGAAGCGGCTTCTTTCCGGGAAGGTCGGGTCTCACGGCACGCATGCGCATTTGGGCCGCGAGCCCGTGGTTGCCCGGGCAGGGTAAGGGGCGGCGTGGCGCGGTGTGGGGGCACGGGGAGGGGGGAGGCGCGGGGGGAGCGGCTCGGGAGGGGGTGCGAGTGGGTCCGGGGGGGGTGCGTGGGGGGCTGAGCACCCTGGGGAGGGTGGTGCGAGCGGGCCCTGTTTGGGGGTGCGCGGGGGGGGGGGGGGGGGAAACGTGAGCACCCTGGGGAAGGGGATGCAAGTGGATCCTGGGGGGTGCAGGGGGGGGGGGTGCTGAGCCCCCTGTGCAGGGAGCTGGGCCGGGTGCCCCTGACTGTCCCCCTCCCCGCAGGGCCAGGCCGAGGATGGCGGAGGGGGGCTCGGGCGACACCGGCTCGCCGGGCAGCCTGCGGCCGGGGCTCCCCGGGGCACGGGGGCTGCTCGGGAGGCGCTCGGCCGCCCCCCCCCTCACCCCCGGGCGCCTGCCCTCCATCCGCTCCCGAGACCTCACCCTGGGAGGCGTGAAGAAGGTGAGTACCTTGGGGAGGAGTCCCCAAAACCGTCCCTTTCGGGGTGACGCTGCGTCCTGCCCCACCGCTTGGGGTATGGGTGCTTGGGGACCCCCACAGCACAGGCGGGGTGCGAGGAGGGGCCCCAGGAGCGGCAGCCCCGGAGGTTTCGGGGTGCTCCGGGGGGAGCTGATCCGTGCAGGACGCGGCCGGGTCCTCAGCCGCCTCCTCCAGCCCCGCAGCCGGTTTGGTTTCTGTTGCTTATCTCCGCTCGTGCAGTGACTTGTCCCTCTGCTCTCGTTTGCAGAAAACCTTCACCCCCAACATAATTAGCAGGAAGATCAAGGAAGAGTAAGTGGCCTCGTAAGCGTTTTCGTGGGGCGCGGAGCCGGTTTTGCCGGCGGGTACCTGCGTGGCGGGGTCTCGGTGGGCAAAACGTGCCCTGAGATGGGGACCCGCTGCCAGGAGGGTGGCGGGGGGCAGGGGGGTGACAGGCCGCCTCCCCGCTCCCCAGGCCCAGAGAGGATGTCTCCATCAAGAAGGAGAAGAAGGAGCGGGATCGGGATCGGCAGCGCGATGGGCACGGCCGGGGCCGGGGCCGGCCCGAGGTTATCCAGTCCCACTCCATCTTCGAGCAGGGCCCTGCTGAAATGATGAAGAAGAAAGGTAACAGGAGCTGCCCCCCTTCCCCGGGGAGGGGTCTCGGGTCCATCCTGCCCAGCTCGGGGCTCACCCCGGGGCTGCTCCCCTCTCCCCAGCAGGCTCCTGGGACAAGACGGTGGACATGTCGGACTTTGGCCCTTCCCACATCATCAACATCAAGAAGGAGAAGAGGGAGACGGACGAGGAGACGAAGCAGATCCTGCGGATGCTGCAGAAGGACGATGTGAGTGGGGCTGGGGGGGTGGCTTTGGTGCCACCCAGCCGGTGCTGAGTGTCCCCTCTCCCGTCCCCGCAGTTCCTCGATGACCCGGGGCTGAAGAACGACATCCGCAACAAGCCGGTGCAGCTGCCGCTGGCCCACTCGGGCTGGCTCTTCAAGGAGGAGACGGTGGAGCAGGAGGAGGAGGACACCCAGCCCTGGTTGCCCGGCCCCAAGGAGGAGAAGATGGAGCTGGACCCGCCGGCGGTGAAAGGTGCGCTGGGGTGGGGGGGATCCCGGCGGGCAGGGGCTGGGGGGGGGGCTGCCCCCCCTTCCCCGTGCCCACCCGCCGCCTCTCACCCCCGGTGCCAGTGAAAGAAGAGCCGTGCGACGAGGACCCCCTGCCCAAGCCGGCGGAAACCAAAGGACCCCCCGGATTCCCCCGGGACGTTTCGGTGGCCGAGCTGCTGCAGCGGCTGAGCCTGTCGGCCGAGGAGGAGCTGCTCTTCCTGCAGCTGCCCGACACGCTGCCCGGCCAGCCGCCCACCCAGGACACCAAACCCATCAAGACGGAGCTGCAGAACGAGGAAGGGCAAGTGGTCGTGGTGAAGCAGGAGAAGAGCCAGGTAGGGGCTCGGCGGGGTGGGTGGGTGGGGGGGGGGCAGCGGGGTGGGATGGGGGGCAGCGTGGTGATGTGTGTCGTCGTGTGTCGTCCCCCCCCTTCGTCCCACGGTGTCCCTCGGCAGGAGGCGAGGCAGGCGGAGAATACCTGCACCCTGGCTGACCTCCCCGAGGGGCAGGTGGGGAAACTGCTCATCCGCAAGTCGGGGAAGGTGCAGCTGGTGCTGGGGAAGGTGACCCTGGACGTGACCATGGGGACCCCCTGCTCCTTTCTGCAGGTACGGGGGCTGGGGGGAGGGGACGTTGGGGACCCGATTCGTGGGGCTGCACCCCAAGATAGCCCCTTGGGGTTCCCAAGGACCATCAGGGAGGAGCAGGTTCATGCTGGCCCTTAGGTGATGGGGCTGGCAGCCCGGCCCTGTGGCAGTGGGGGGGAAGGATCCTGCCCTTGTCCCCAAGGTGTGGGTAGCACGGGGACACATCTCCTCCAGGCTTAGCCCCCCACCAGTGGGCAGGGACCTTGGCCCTTCTCCTGCCATGGTTAAAAGGTTTCCCGTGGGAGTGGGCTGCTCACGGGCATTTCTCCCCTCTGGAAAAGGAGCTGGTGTCCGTCGGCATCGGGGACAACCGGACGGGCGAGATGATCGTCCTGGGCCACGTGAAGCACAAGCTGGTGTGTTCCCCGGACTTCGAGGCTCTGCTGGAGCACCGGCACCGGTAGCCCAGGGGGAGCCGGCGGGGGACCAGCCCCACGCCCACAGCCCGTGGGGAACGATCCCTGCAGTTCAGGGACCCTGCAGCGCCCCAGCTCTGCCCTCAGCCCCTCCAGCCTTGCCTTCGGGATGTGGAGAGGTGTCTTCTTGCAGGTGTGGGCGCAGGGCCAGCTCCTACCTCCTTCCCGGCCCTGCAGTGGAGCAGCACCGGGGCTGGGGGCTCCGGTTCCGTTCCCCCAGACCCGCTGCCCCGCCCTGTGCAAAACCGGCAGGGGCCGGGGCTGCCTACATCTCACAGACTTCTGGATATGCGGGACCGTGGCGTGTGTCCCCCCCCCGCCCCGGGCTCTCCAGCAGCCATGCACGCGCTGGGGAGAGCAGGACACGTGCCTGTGGGGAGAAATGCGGAATAAAAACCTCTTTTCCCCCCACGTGGGGCTGCTCCGTCTCGTCCTGTCTCCCCGCTCTCCTCCGCGGTGCCCCTGGCAGCCTCCACCCCGTGCCGCCTGCCCGACCTGTTGCCGCCAGCCTGTCGGGCCCCGTCCCCCGTCCCCGGCGTGGCACGCTCGGTGCTGGCATGTGGGGCCGCGTCCTCGGCCGCTGACTCACCTGGCGCTCCCTTGGGAGAGCCGGGGTGGGGGCCCATGTGGTGCTGGGGCTTGGCGGGCAGAACCCCGGCCTCTCCACCCACCCACCCCTGCCCCCAGGGCTGTGCCGGGGGCCTGAGCACCCCGAGGGGCTGGGCAGGGGCAGGCAGCCAGGAGCATCTCCCTGCTCCGGCCCAAGGAGGTGTGGGGACCCCCCCCCCCCCCATCTCCCTGGGGACTGGCGTTGGCCCGGGGGTCCCCGGGCCCTGCTGCAGCATGGGGTGGCGGGGGGGGGGGGGGGGGGGAGCGAGTGGCCACCACCGCATCCCCGTCGTGGGGGCAGGAGGCCGCGTGTCTTGTGGGGGGAACAGCATCACCCCACCATCCGCCATGGTGGAGCCAAATCCTATGGGCGTGGCCCCCCCCCACTCCCCCCCAGGCAGCCCCGGCGGGCAGGGAAGTACCAATTGCCTGTGCAGAGCAGGGCTGGGCCTGCACTTGCCCCTCCGCTGTTGCCCCCTGCCCCATCCCATCTTGCCCCCCCCCCCCCATCCCATCTTACCCCCCCCCATCCCATCTTGCTGCCCCCGCCCCGCCCCGGCCCCGCCCCCGCGGCGGGCGCTGTCCGCGGTGCTGAAGCCCCGCCCCGTGCGGGGCGTCTCCGCGAGGGGCGTGGCCAGCGAGCCGCCCGACGAGGGGTGGGGCGGCGCCTGCGCGCTGAGGCGGCGGCGGCGTGCTCCGTGCTGCGGGCGGCCGCCTCGACGGGGCGGCCATGGAGCCCCCCCGGTCCTTCCGCCTGCCCGGCCCCGGCCCGGCCCCCGCTCCCCCGGGCAGGCTGCGGGGGCTCCCGGGTCGGGCCCAGCGCCTTCCCCAGCCCGGCCCGCCCGAGCTCCGGCCCTCCCTGGCGCCGCTCTCTGCCCTGCTGTGCGGCCTGGGCCTCGGTGAGCGGCCCTGCCCCGCTCTGGAGGCGCGGGACTGGCCCCTCGGTAGGTGGTTGTGCCCGGGGGGGGGGTCGGGGAGGCCCGGCCAGGCCCCCCCGCCGCCCACCGTGCCCTCTCCTTCCCGCAGGCCGCGGTACGGCTGGCGCGGTAGAGGCTCTGGCGCGGCCCAGCCCGGAGGTGGAGGATGACAAGGGGGCGGCGGCGGCGGCGGTGGCAGCGCACCCCGTGCGTGGGCGGTGAGTCCTGCCCCCCCCCCCCCGTCCCCCCTGTCCCCCCTGCAGCCTTGGCCCCCAGCCCTTCCGATGGTTTAATCGCCGACCCCGGTGACGGCGGGCTGGGGGATGCTCTCTGTGAGTGACACAGCTGGCGTGACCGAACCGGTGCCCGCGCCACCTCCTGCTCCGCTCCCTCGGTGGCGTGGTGCCATGGCCGGCTCAGCGTCTCGCCACCAAACCTCGGTGTTTTGAGCATCTCCGGGCAGGGAGCACCCGCTGCTTGCGGGGCGTGAGCAGGGGGACCCGGCTGCCGGAGTGGGGGGATTGCAGGGGGGTTGCACCAGGGGGTGGCGGGGAGGGCCATCACTGGGGGTTTGCAGCCAGGATGCCGCCGGCGTGTCCCCGGCGTGCCGGGGGCTCACCTCTGCCTGCGCCGGGGCCGCAGGATCCTGTGGCAAGGCAGAGGGGCCACACTGCCCGGCCCTCCCGGGAGAGACGCCGCCGTGCCGTCCCGTGGGAAGACCTGCACCGCTGCTGCGCCCACCCTGCACCCACCGGGACCCCGGCCCTCCCTGCCGCCCACACCTGCCCCAGGGACCCCCCCAGCTGCCGGCAGACCGTAAGTGAAGCATTGGTGAGCCCCAGCACCGCGTTTTGGGGTCCGAGCGCCGGCTGGGGTTGCGGCTGGCCACCCTGCCTCTGCCCCGTCTCTCCTAGGGCACCGGGGACGAAGCCGGCGGTGAAGGGAACCGCCTTAGCCGTGGGGCTGAACTCAGTTAAAATTCACTGCCAGAACGAAGCCGTCTACCAGTACCATGTTACCTTCAGGTATCGATGTGGGCACGGGGGGCCGGGCTCCCCCGCAGCCCCTTGAAGGGTGGGTGCCCCTGGGCAGAGCTCTCCGTGTCTCTCCCTCCGTCCTGGTAGCCACTAGATGGAGCGGCCGGCGTGGCCACGGCGCCTGCGGGCAGAGCTGCTGCAGGGCAGCGAAGCAAATGAGCTCCGGCTTTTCCCCCTCGTGGGGTTTTTGGGGTCCTGAGCAGGGTCTCACGGGGAGGCAGAGGAGGGTTAAAGGACCGAGGACTTGCCAGCGGCGGCAGGCGATGCATCCCTGTCTCCGGCAGCCCCGAGGTGGAGTGCAGGAGCACACGCTTTGCCATGCTGAAGGAGCACCGGGCGGTGACGGGGGACGTGACCGCGTTCGATGGCTCCATCCTCTACCTGCCCATCCTGCTCCCCCAGGTAAGGGGCGATATGATCCGCACCAGGGTGAGGTTGTTCCAGCCAATTTGGGGGCGCAGGGATGCCCCCCCCCGCGGGTCTCCAGTCAATGTGCTGGGTAGGAGAGCATCCCTCCTGCCCCGGGTAACGCGCCGTCTCGCCCCGCAGCCGGTCAGTCTGAAGGCTCAGAGGAGGAGCAACTGGGAGGAGATCACCATCACCATCCAGATCACCAAGGTCCTCGAGCCCAGCTCGGATCTCTGCATCCCCTTTTACAACGTGGTTTTCCGGAGGTGAGGGACGGCGGAGACCCTCCCCGAGCTCTGGGGAGGAGACCCTCCTCCGCCGCCGCTGCCGCCTCCTCCTCCTCCTCCTCCTCCTCCTCCTCCTCCTCCCTCCGAGCCTGAGCCCATCCTGCTTTTATTTTTCTTTCCTAGGGTGATGAGAATCTTAGATATGAAGCTTGTTGGGAGAAATTTCTTTGAACCTGCCCAGGCCACCATATTACAGCATTACAGGTGGGTGCTGGACACGGTTTCCTCCTGCTGCTGCCCAAGCGCGTGAGTGCGGGATGGGGACGTCCCTGTCCCCCCCGGCAGTAGCGCGAGGCTGGAAATTGGGAAGTCTTTGCCAGGTCAGTTCTCTTGGCCAGCTCTGGTTAGCCTGACCTCAGAGCGCCTGTTTTTTGCAGTGCAATTCAGGGGTTATTAGCTGAAAGCTGGCAGCCAGCTGGGAAATAAATCCCCGTGTGTTTTGAGCGCTCCTTGGTGAGCGGGACGGCTGCCCGGCTCCTCTGGCAGCGCCGTGCAGGCGGCTCCGGTTTTAACCCAAGCACCGCTGGGCATCTTCTCCTCCGGGCACAGGCTGCAGATTTGGCCGGGATACTCTGTCAGCATCCGGAAGAAGGACGGCGGCCTCTTCCTCTTGGTCGACGCCATCCACAAAGTCATCCGCAGCGACTCCGTCCTGAATTTCATGTGAGAGAAGGGAAAAAGCCTGGAGGAGCCCTGCGGGGCTTTAGGGGTGGGGGTGGTTCTCCAGCAGTCGCGTGCCTGGGGCTGGCTCTTGGCGAGGGCAGTGCCAGCCGTGATCGCTGGGCCCGCGGCCGCCGGTGCCGTTCGGCAAAAGGCATTTTATTTTTGGGGTAGCGCGGGCAGGGAGCATCTCCGTGAGCCTCTCCTCCTCCCTCTCTCCCCGCCGCAGGCACACCATCTACAAGCAAAGCCTCAGCAGCTTCCAGGACGAGTGCACCAAGCAGCTGGTGGGCAACGTGGTCATCACCCGCTACAACAACCGCACCTACCGCATCGACGACATCGACTGGAACAAGACCCCGAGGGACAGTTTCACCCTGGCCAGCGGCGAGGAGATCACCTTCGTGGACTACTACAGGTAGGAACCTGCTGGAGCATCCCTTGGGATGAACGTCTGTCCGTGGGGAAGGGCTTGATGCCTGGCTCTGGCCCGAGGTGGGTGAGCAGGAGCAGGAACATCTCGCCTGATGCCATCTCCCTGCTGTTTTTCCAGCAAAGCCTACGGGATCACCATCAGGGAGCTGGACCAGCCGTTGCTCGTCCACAGGCCCAGGGAAAAACAGACGCCGGAGGGGAAGGTGAGCCAGGCACGGAGGCGTGGGATGGGGAAATGGAGACCCACGGTCTTTTCTTGGCTCCTGCAGCCCTTGTCCTGCCCGTCGCTGGGAGGGCAGGGGCTTGCAGCCCCCTCGGGGTGCTGACGGTGCCTGTCCCCCTCCCTGCAGCGTCGGCTGGACATGGTGCTGCTCGTGCCGGAGCTCACCTTCATGACCGGGGTCCCCGAGATAAGGAAGGACAGTCGAATGGTGAAGGTCAGAGCATGTTTGCATCTGATGGTCCCTGCTCACCCGAGCCGGCGTTGCCCGGTTTGGAGAGCTGAGCCCTGACCAGCCGCTGCTGGGGGAAGCTCAGGGCCCCCCGTCACACCCGGGGGTTCCCCAACCCGCCTCCTCCCATGCCTGCCCGCTGCAGGACGTGATGCGGGAGATGCTGCAGAGCCCCAGGCAGCACTACATGCGTCTCACCAGCCTCCTGCGCAGGATCAAGGACAGCCCGGAGGCCTCGGGGGAGCTGATGCGCTGGGGGCTCAGCGTGGACCCAGACATCCACAGGGTAAGGGCGGCGGGGGGCCAGGCTCCAAGCTCCCCGCCCCGGGAATGGAGGCCATGGCTGCACTGCGGCGGCGCTGGAGCTGCCATGGGTTTCTGCTCCGTTTAGACCCAGGGCCGAGTCCTGCCCGCGGAGAGGATCAACCTGCGGCACAGCTCCTTCGTCCCCACCGAGGACCTGAGCTGGAACAAGGAGGTCACGCGAGAAGCCTCCATCTCGGCGGTGAGCCCACGGCTCGGCCCTTGCAACAGCATCCCCTTGTTTGAAAACTGGGATGGGTTTTCTTAGTGCTGGCATCCCGTCTGTCCTGCTCCCGTCTGAGCTTGTTGGAGCTAAAACCCTTCCCTTATTTATATTGGCTTTATGCTTCAGCCTGTTTTTCCTAAGGAGGTTAGAGGTACGTGGCTGCAGCGGCTGCTTTCCCACCTCCTCTTGGAGTGGCTAAAGGCTTTCAGACTGCAGGAATCGGATGTCGTCGTGTGCCCTTTAGGTTCCTCTTGGGCCGCTTTCCCTCTCCCAAATTTCCCTCTGTGCTGCGAGGCTGGGGAGCTGCGTGGTTCGGCAGCCACGGCCCCGAGGCAAGGGCTGTCCTTGCCTCTCTCCTAGATCGCCATGAATTACTGGCTGCTGGTTTACCCGAAGCGCCTGCAGGACCTGGCGAAGGATCTGGTGGCCGCCATGGAGAGCGTCTGCGGCCCCATCGGCATGCACGTCAGCCGTCCCGCCTTGGTGGAGCTGCAGGACGACCGCATCGAGACCTACGCCAAGACCATTCGAAGCGTTTTGGGTAGTGAGGTGAGGAGGGGGGCTCGGGGGGATAGCGCAGGTTAGCACGAAGTTAATGTGTCTGCTGGGGAGGGCTGTGCAGCCGGTGGGTCTTCTCGGATCCCCGTGCATCCGATGCTCGTGCGTCGCCCTCCCCTCTGCTGTGCTTCCCCGTAGGACAAGGTGCAGCTGCTCCTGTGCATAATCTCCAGCAGCCGGGAGGACTTGTACGGGGTCATCAAGAAGCTGTGCTGCGTGCAGTCCCCGGTGCCCTCCCAGGTAGGCGAGGGGCTCGGCGGAAGGGGACCACCGGCACGGGGAAGCCGTGGGCACCTCCAGCCTCGCTTTTCCCTGGTTTTCCCCCCTTGCAGGTCATCAATGCGCAGACCCTCATGGGCCAGTCGGGCAAGATGAGGAGCGTGGTCCAGAAAGTCCTGCTGCAAATGAACTGCAAGCTGGGCGGCGAGCTCTGGGGGGTGGACATCCCCCTGGTAAGGCGGGCAAAACCATTCGGCACATGCGTGCCATGAGTGGGCGAGCTCCGGGGCGTAAACCGTCGTGGTCACGGGCTTCCCTCTGGGGGTGCGGATGATCCATCTGCAGAATTGGGGTTGGCGTCTCCGTTTTGTCCGTGCAACGTCCCTTGCGGCTGGAGGGATCCAGGAAGGGCAGCCCGGAGGCGTCTGACTTATCCCTAACTCCCACCTGCCTTTTCCTCCCCCAGAAACAGCTGATGGTCATCGGCATGGACGTCTACCACGGCCGCAGCAAAGGGATGCGCTCCGTCATCGGCTTCGTGGCCAGCATGAATCAGTACGTGGTGCCCCGGGAGGGAAGGCTTTCCTCCCGCTCCGCCCTGGGGATGCGGGGAGGCTGGGGGGGGGGGGGGTCCCACACCAGCATCGCCGCTGCCTCCCCTTTGCCGGGAAAGGGACGAAGCTGATGCCTTCCCCGACTGCTGCGCTCAGCAAGGTCTCCGCCAGCGTGTTTATGTTGGGCGTTGCTGGCCGCCGGCACAGGCAGCGGCGGCCTTTGGCGCACCCTTGGCACCATATCACTGGAAAAAGGCGTCGCGAGCGCCGAGCCGGGGTCGGTTTCGGTTGCACAACGGCTCGGTGGACTTTGGCTGGCGAGGGCCGGGGGGGGGGGGTGCCTGATGCTCATTCCCCCTCCGTCCCCAGCGTCCTCACCAAGTGGTACTCCAGGGTGGTCTTCCAGATGCCCCACCAGGAGATCGCCGACAGCCTGCGGCTCTGCCTGGCCGATGCCCTCCAGCACTTCCACGAGGTGAGGCCAAACCCCCAGCCCGGCGCTATCAAAAAAGCCCTCCCATGGTTTAACGTCTCCTCCAAGCAAGGGAAAAACACCCCAAACCTGTCGTCCCGAGTGCATGCGAGCGAGCAAACATCCTCGGCAGCCTTTGGACTGGATGCGGTGCCCGCAGCCACGCACGCCCCAGGAGGCTCGCCCTTATCTCGGGAACGTGCGAACCTGCCTCGAGGATTAGTTTGCACTGGGGGAAGTGCCACGTCACGCCTCTGCTCGTATCAGCGTCGAAATGCTGAGCCCTGTCCTCTCGTCCCACGTCCCCAGCATGAGAAAAGCAGCGTGTGATGGGGCAGGGGCCAGGGCCCAGGGCCCCTCGGCAGCAGGGACCCGCTCTTGGGATTTTCCCGTCCCTCTGCGGGCGCTGGAGAAACACCCCTGAAAACAGGAAGTTTGGTGGTCACCGAACGCTCGCCCGCGGGCAGGATTAGTGCGAGCGCTGCTCCTCCCTGCCCTGCCAGCCCTTCTGAAACCTGCTTTGAAACGCGTTTGCTGGGGCCGAGTATAGTTAGGGGCTTTCTGCGAAGCTGGAGGGCGATGGGTTGAATTCGCAGGCTGCGAGCCCGCTGAATTGTCGGCCCTGGAGACCCGGTGGGCATCTGGCGCCCAGGTTTTTGCCAGGGCCTGCGTCTCCCCCTGCCAGCCAGTCCTGGGCATGGGTGGCGGGGGCTGGGGGGGGGGGAGAAAGGGCGACCTCTTCCAATTTCTGCTTCCCCAGATGAACCACTGCTTGCCCAAGAAGATAGTCGTGTACAGGGACGGTGTGTCCGACAGCCAGCTCGACACCGTGCTCAAGTACGAGATCCCGCAGATGCAGAAGTGCTTCGACACCTTTGAGAACTACCAGCCCAGCATGGTGGTCATGGTGGTGCAGAAACAAATCAGCACCAACTTCTACACCGTCACAGCGGAGCAATTCGCGTCCCCTCCTCCGGGGACGGTCATCGACCACACGGTCACCAGCTCGGACTGGTGAGTGGCAGTGGCAGCAACGCCGGCTGCTTTCGGGAGAGCTGCAAAAAAAAAAAAAACCCAAACAAACCAAAACCCCAAACCTTGCCCTTCCCTCCATCTCAGGCAGGATTTCTTTTTGTTGGCCCATCGCTCTCGCCAGGGCTGCAGCATCCCCACGCGCTACGTCTGCGTGCTGAACACGGCCAACCTCAGCTGCGAGCACCTCCAGAGGTAAGGGCAGGCTTTCCACAGCCCCCCGCCGGCATCCTGCAGCGTGGGGACCCACGTCACACCCACCCCCCCCCCACCCCCCCCACCCCCCCCCCCCCAAATCTGGGGTTTGTTTTGCAAAACAGACCCCTGGAGCTAGCGGGAAGGGCAGCAGGTACCTGCGCAGGCACTGGGCTGAGTCTGTTCTTCGTACTGGGTTAGCTGGGAGGACTCGACAGCGGATGGGGGAGAGGAGGCGGATTGCGTCCGCCTTGCCTCCTCTCCGGGCAAGAGCTGATCGCAAGGCTGATAAAGGAAAACCTGTGTCACCCAGCGCTGGCCTGGGTGGCCCCGCAGGAGAGCTGCTGCGGGGTCAAACACGGCTCAGATAGTGGCCGATTGCATTAATTACCCGGGTACTATCGGTTCCCGGGCAGAGCCTGACCTTTAGCTGGTGCAAGCGGGAAGAAAACACCCCTGGGAGGGGGTTTGGCCTTCCAGCCTTCGCAGCTCCCTCCCTGCTGCTGGAGCTGGCGGAGCCGGCGCCGACCTGCCGAAGCGCAGCGCTGCCTTAGGGAGCAGGATCCGGCCCCGAAGCGTCGATCCGGCGAGCGCCGGGATGCCGGGGAGCGCTAACGCCCTCTCCTCTCGCCCTCCCCAGGTTGACTTTCAAGCTCTGTCACCTGTACTGGAACTGGCCGGGCACCGTCCGGGTCCCTGCCCCGTGCAAGTACGCGCACAAGCTGGCCTTCCTCTCGGGGCAGGTCCTGCACCACGAGCCCAGCGCCCAGCTCCGCGACAAGCTCTTCTTCCTATAGCCGGCGTGCCGGCAACGGGGGGAGAAAGGGCTCGCTTCGGGGTTCGGCTCCCCCGGCTGCTGCCGTTAAGTCTCCCTCAAGAGGGACTTTCTTTCCTTACATATGGTTTGGGGGTTTTTTTTGTTTTTAATTTATTTCCCCACGTGGTTTCTTGGGTTCATTTTTATCGTTGTTTTTAAAAGGATGCTCGGAAGCGCTCCAGGGCGGCAGCAGGGCCCTGGAGCCGCGGGCTCCCGGGATTCATCTCCATGGGAATGACCCTGGAACAAAAGCCCGCTGCTGTGGGGCTGCCAGCCTCTGCCCGCTGGTTTCCAGCCCTCCCAGCAAAGGGGTTTGAATAAATGAGCCCCAAAGGCGATGCTGCTCCCGCAGCGCAGGCTGCAGCTCGCCCCTGCCCGTCCCCCTGCCCCGTGCAGGTGCTGGATGCAAAACCCAAAGATTTCTGGTATTTCCCCCCCCCCCCCAATCTCTTGCGCTGCCATCCAGACAGCTGTCGGGTTGAAATTTTACTTCGCTTTTTTTGACCTCCTGTTTAACAAACCCCGTTCCAGTTTGGCTGGTTGTCACGTCCTTAAAACGTCGCTGGTTTTCCAAGGAGAAGCCTTTATTTTTTTATTTTTTTATTTAAATTCTGTCGGGCTGATAGGAGAGCAGGTCCATATCCCAAGGGAAAAGTCTGTGTTTGAGTTTTCAGCTATTTCAGGTGTTTCTTTGCCGTTGTCAGGAGACGTTGGAGACCTTTGAGTTTGAAGCTGTCGGGGGGCTGCTGAGGGGCTGCGAGAGCATCCCCAAAATCACCCCGACCCACCCCTTGTGCAAGCACGGGCAGGGATGGGGGTACGGCGGGAGCCTCCCCCACCCCCCAGCCTCTCCCCTCCCTTTTTATGCAAAAAAAGTTGAAAATATTTAATTTCTTTTTTTTTTTTGCTGTAACTGTAGTTTTCCGTTAACTTCAATTAAAAGTGTTGCTGGCTCCCTCTTGGTGCGGGCTGGGTGACGGTGGGCGAAGGGGCCGGGTGCTCGTGGGGACGTCCTGACCCCACCCCCCCCACCCCTCTTTCCAGGGGGGGGGCGTGGAGGGGGTGTCCCAGGATGGAGGGGACAGGGAGGGGACACGCAGCAGTGACACGATGCTGCCCGGCAGGCAGGAGCGGAGCCCCTCACCGCATCCCCTGCGCCCCGGGTTAATCATTCACCGTCGCCCCTCGCCGATAGCAGCTTTTATCCCCTTTTATTTGCCGGCCCCGGCGGACTTTGGCAGCCTTCGCCCGGCCCCGGCGGGTGTTTCGGCACAGGGTGAAGCTTGGCCCCGAGTGGCTGGGGGGGTGTTGGGGCCAAAGCGGGGGTGATGGCTCGGGGCAGCCGGCCGGGCCCCCGCTGCGCCTGGCCTCCCACCAGCCGGCTTTTTGTATCGCGCCATCGCCGCCGCCGGCAGGGAGAAAGGCTGCCTTGTCCTTGCCGGCTCCTTGGCACGGGGAGGAGAGCCGGGACGGCCCCACGGCCCCTGGCTGGTGGGCTCAGCCCCCCCCCCCCCCCGCCCCAACTCCGGTCCCTTCCAGGGGGGGGTCCCTGGGGTGCCATGTCCCCTCAGGTGGGGTCTGTTCGGTACTCTGTCCCCTAGGGAGGGGTCTGAGGGGTGCCCCGTGCCCCCAAGGGGTGCCTGGGGGGGGTGTCTGTGCAGTGCCCTATACCCCTGAGGGATGGCTGGGGGGGGTCCATGGGGTGTCCTTTACCCCCAGAAGGGGTCTGTGGGGTGCCCCGCGCCCCCAAAGAGTGCTTGGGGGGGCTGAGGGGTGCTCCATAACCCCAAGGGGTGCTTGGGTGGTCTGTGGGGTGCCCCGTGCCTCCAAGGGGTGCCTGGGGGGGGTCTGTGTGGGGTCTGTTCAGTGCCATATACCCGGGGCGGGGGGGGGGACGACTCTGTGGGGTGCTCTGTCCCCCCGGGAGGGGTCCGTGGGGTGCCCCATGCCCCCGAGGGGTGTTCGGGGGGGGGATCCGTGGGGTGCCCCGTGTCCCCGGGAGGGCTCCGTGGGGTGCCCGGTTCCCCGCGACCCACCGGCCGCCCCTCGCCGCCGCCGCGGTGCCCGGCGCTGCACAGCGGCGGCGGGCGGGAGGGGGCCGGGGGCGGGGTCGCCGGGGGGCGTGGCTCGCCGTGACGCCGGCCAATGGGAGCGCTCCCCGTGCCGCCGGCCGAGCGTGCGCCCTGCGCGGCCGGGACCGGGCGGACCGGGCGGCGGCGGGAGCGGGAGCGGGAGGTGGAGGTAGGGCCGGGATGGGATGGGGCGGGATGGGATGGGGCACGGCACGGCACGGCACGGCACGGCACGGCACGGCACGGCACGGGCGGGGAAGCGGCTGCGGGAACAGGGCCCTGCGGGGAGGGCGGCGGGAGACCGGGCTGGGGCGGGCCCCGAGCCCCGGGATGGGGGATGAGAATGGGGGAGAGGATGCAGGGAAGGATGCAGGGACCGGCCGTGGGGTCAGGGATCGGCCGTGGGGTCTGGGACCGGCTTTAGGGTCTAGGACCGCGCCTAGGACCGGTCCTAGGGCCTGGGGGCAGCTATGGGGTTTGCTTTGGGGCTGCCCGTGGGGTCTGGGGCCAGGTGAGGGCGCAGGCGGCCTTGGGCGTGGGGCGGAGGGCCCAGCTAGGGGGAGAAGGACCCCGCGACGGGGTCTGGCAGCGCCGGTGCGAGGGCCGGGGCCAGGCGGGGCTGGGGCAGGGGGCAAAGGGGCCAGGGAGAGGCTGCGGGGTGGGGACTGGCGTTGGGACGGGGCAGGGACCGGGGGTGGCAGCGGGCAGATCCAGTACGGGGGGGGACGGGGGACCGGGGCAGGACTGGGGGGGCCGGAGGGGGGGGGGGGGGAATAGCCAGGGTAGCTCCTGGGCGGCCAGTTTTGCTGCCTGCCTGCCCGCACCAGGGCCAGCGGGCAGGGGTTTTTGGGGAAATCGGGAGGAAGCCTGGGGGAGCGAAGGGAGGCCGTGGCCTGGCGCGAGCGTGGCAGGCTGCCGTCCCTCCGGGGCGCAGCCATGCCTCAGGGCATGGAAACCCTCCCTGCCCGCAGGCAGGTCCTGCCTTCGCTGCCAGACGCATGGGGCGGCTTTTGCTCCGTAAGGAGGTCGGGACCGCTGGCTGCAAACCGCCCTGGCAGGAGGGGAGGGTGCAGACCGGCGGGGTTTCGGGGGCCCCCGCTGCCCCCCTCCGGGTTTGCGACAGCGAGCCGTCCCTGTGTGGGATTTCGGGAAGCATCTGGCACGGGCCTGACGTCGCTGGGGCCGTGCTCGGCTTTGCCAGCGTTTCTTGTTGCCGGCGTCACCTTGCCGGTCAGAGGGGGGGTGGTTTGCAACCGGGATCGATGAGCTCTGGGAAGTGAACCCAAGGGACACGGGAAAGAAGAGGGGCTTTGCCTGGCCCCGGCAGCTCCTTCGGGCTCTCGTTACCGCCGGGCATCTCTCCCAGGCACGTCCCATAGGGCGCCCGGGGCAGGCGGCTCCTGGCATCCCCTCCCCGTGGCAGAGGTTTGTTCCCTCTGCCCCATCCCAGCGCGGCAGTGAGCAATAAAGTAGGTCAGGCGCCAGGCCGTGCACGGCACCGCGGCTCCCCGGGCCCCAGGAGCAGGTCCCGTCGCCGGCGAAAGGACGTCCTTGAAGGTAGAGGGCAGGAGGCTGGGGGGCTTTGAGGGGGTCCCGCTCAGCCGGTGGCAGTGATGGAGAGACGGCAGCAGGGGTTTGTGTCTCCGGCGTGTTTGCTGCAGCTCCCCTTTGCCCCTGGGATTTGGGGGCTTGGATGTGTTTGGCACCCTACTGCCTTGCCCTGGGGCTCCCTGCGGTGTTCGGGGGGTCCAAGACCCCCCGGGCTGTTCCTCTTTGAGCCCTTCTCTTCCCGAGGGGCGGCTCCTCCACCTCGTTTCTGCCCTAAAACGGCAGCGAGCCTGTGCAATTCACACCCCTGCCCGGCTCTGCCTGCAAACCGCATCCTGCCTTTTGTTTGGCAGCTGGCTGAAAGTTGAGGTCCGGTTTTCCACCCTGGGTGCGCCCGGCTCAGCCCGGTTTTGGGAGAAACCCCAGGGGCGATTTTGGCAGTTGGAGAGGTTGTGTGCCTTGGCACGGGCCGGCGATAATCGGCATTCTCCGGGCAGGATGGCTCCCGGAGGGACGCAGGGAGCGCTTGGCCGGCACGGAGAGGGAAAGGCAGCCAAACGTCCCCGTCCCCAGGATGCGGTGCTGCCGGGACAGGCCTTTGCCACCGTGGGCTGTGTGCCAGTGCCTGTGTACCTTGTGGGAGTCACCGGCCACCCAGATGTCACACGTGGCTGCCCGGGCTGGTTGCTGCTCCTGGGGCTGTGACGGAGCATTGCCCAGGGAGGACCCGTCTGGTAGGGTGGATTTGGGTAGGGGGGAGGCAGAGGAAGGTGTCCGGCTCTCGCTGGGGGTTGCTGAAGAGGCAGAGGTCCCTCACGTACCCGCACCGAGCAGGGTATAACCATCACCAGCACCTCGCCAGATGAGCTCACTCCCCCGTTTTGGGAGGAGAGGGGTTAAGCCAAAGCATCCGAGCTAAGCCCTGGCAGGAGGAGGCTAAGACCTCCAAACAAAGCTCGCAAAGTGGTGGTAAGCTTGTAAAACCTGTGGGAATGTGGGCGCCTTCGGAGGGGGACGGGGTCCTGCCAGGTTTGGCCTCATCGCCCCGGGCAGCACCGTGCCTCGCAAACCCGGCCCCAGGTTATTTTCGGAACAATTGGTTGGCCGGGCTTCAAAAATGTCTCGGGCTTGTTTTTGGAGGAGACTGAAATCTGTAAGCCGTCAGCACGGGACGAGCGTGGCGGGGTGCTGGAGCGGGCGGCGGGAGCGCAGCTTGGCCGGGGCGGCAAGTCCCGTGCCGGGGCAGAGCTGGGCTGGATGGGGCCCTGTGCACAACGGTGCAGGAACCGTCCCGGGGCTGCAAACCGCTTCCCCCGAGGAGCCCCCGGGAAGGGGAAACCACAAGGCAGCATGTGCCCAAACCCCCCAGGAGGGGAGCGGAGCTCCGGGCTGGGAACGGGACGGCTGCTGGGCGTATGGAGGCGGCGGGTAGCGAATTATTTTCTGCTTGTCCTTGTGAATCCCAAATTTGCTGTCCACCTTTCGGTGAAGCTTTTCCAGGAAGGCGGCCCGGGCCCCGCTCCAGCCTCTTGGGTGCTGCCCAAGGTGGACGTGTGGGTCGTGCCTGGCCTCCCACCCTCTCTCCGAGCCCCTTCCTTTGCACCCAATGCATGCTGGCGGGTCAACCCCAGCTCCCCCCGCTCTCTGCCACCCCGCTTTTATTGATTCCCAGCTTGTATGAAAGGAGCGGAGAGGGCAAGGATTGATTCTAGGCAAACACTATAAAGGCATCTACAGTTGCAGCTGGGAAGGACACGGTTCATTGTAATTATCGTAGTTAAAATATAACCTGATGAAAATGCCACCTCTGACCCCTGGGCTCCCGTGTCCTCCGAATACCGGCGTGGGTGGGCAGAGGTCCCCAAGGGGTGCATGTCCCGGCCGCAGTGGCACGAGGGGGACCCGACATGGTGTTAGCGTGGCCAGGAGCCGGTGCGTGACTTTCTCACCCCACGGAGAGCCAAATTTGGCAGCCGGCCTTGGTATTAACTGTGCTGGGGTTTGCTGGCTGCACTGCCGGTGGCGGCACATGTGCAGGATCCCCATCACAGCCCTGCCTGCTTTCCGACCACCGGCTGCCCTTCCCCAGGGATCCCGAGGTTCTGCGGAGCTGGAGAGCCCCCAGGAGCCGTGTCCCGGCAGCCCCCCACCCCTCAGCACGCGGTTGTGGTGAGCTGGGGGAGCGGGGTGCTCGGGGAGGCGGTGCCGGGGGTTTGGCTCGGGGTGGAGGAGAAGCGGCAGGTCTTGTATCACTTGTGAAAAGATGTCGAGTCCCCCCTCGGGATGTGGGTGCTCTCGGCACTGTGCAAAGCTGTGTCCGCCCCCCGCCGTGGGGCTCCCTGGGGAAGAAATCTGCCACCTCCTGATGGAGCTGTGGGGTGGAAGAGCAGTGGTCGCGCAGTGGTCGGAGCCGCTGGGGATGCTAAAGCTAACGGCAGCGCGTGGCTTCTCTTCCAGCATCCCTGAGACACCATGATCCCCAGCGCAGGCCCCCAGGGCTGCTGCCTGCTCGTGCTGCTCTGCCTTCTCCCCTGCCCGTGGGTCTGGGCAGGCAGGGATGCCGCGGGACCGGCGCTCTCTGCAGCCTCCTTCCTGCAGGATCTCCTTCAGCGATACAGCGAGAGCGAAACCCTGAGCCTGAAGCAGCTCAAGGCCCTGCTGAACCACCTGGATGTGGGAGTGGGACACGCCAACGTCTCCCAGCCGCCAGAGCAGCGGGTGAACCTCTCCCGGGTAAGGCAGGGGCTCTGCAGACCCCCAAAGCCTCTTCGCAGAGCTGCGGGAGTCTCAAGGCACGTGCCTGTCTCTTCCCTTCCCCAGTGCTTCAGCTCCGTCGAGCTTTTTGCCATCCACAACCTGAGTGAGGGCTCTGCCGTGGGGCACAGCGAGTTCAAGGAGTTTTGCCCCACCATCCTGCAGCAGCTGGAGTCTGGGGCGTGCGCCTCCGAGAACCTGGAAAACGAGGAAAATGAGCAGACGGAGGAGAGCAGACCCAGCTCGGCCGAAGGTAAGCGGGGAACCAGGGGGCAGAAGCGCTGCCCGGCCCTGGGCACGGAGCTCGGGGATATGAGGCACCCTGGGACCTGCGGGAGAGCCAGTTCCCATTCCCAGCTCTGGGACACAGGCAGAGTCTGGCAGAGACAAGAGGAGGCAGCTTGCCTACAGCAGCTGGGAGTCCTGACATTTTCCTCGGTGTGGTTTGTGCTGTGGGCTCGCAGCGTGGTTTTGCCCCCAGTCGCACACGCCGCAGGTGAGAGCCGTGCCTGCAGCACGGCTCTCCAGGGTAGCTGGATGATGGGGACCTCGCTGCAAGTCCCTGTTGGTGGGAGGGGGTGGCTTGGCACATTTAGGGACCCGCTGGCCTCCAGCCACCAGCGGATGCTAAATGAGCTTCCATGCATCCAGGTCCTGACAATGCCCAAGGTCTTGGATCAGCTGCCCTGAGCACAGCGCTGGCTTCTCCCACGCCGGGAGACCGGGGCTGGCTCGGGAAAGCCTCTTCCAAGTAACCTGGTGGCTTCATTTCCACCTGCCCTGCAACAAAAATGATGGTTTGTGTCGCAGTTGAAGCGTCCGGAGCAAAAGGAGAGATGCTCCGGTGCGGCAAGGCCGGCCCCGGCACGAGCCTTTTCCTCCTGCCTGGATCCGGGATCTCGGGGTCCTCCCCGTCTCCCTGCGCCGAGAGCCTCGGTAATGTCTGGCCCTCGTTTCTTCTCGTTCCGCAGTGTGGGGCTTTGGTTTTCTCAGTGTGTCGATGATTAACGTGGCCTCCCTGCTCGGAGTCTTCATCGTACCGTGTACCGAGAAGGCCTTTTTCAGGCGGGTCCTCACGTTTTTCATCGCGCTCTCCATCGGCACGCTGCTCTCTAACGCGCTCTTCCAGCTCATCCCAGAGGTGCGGTAGAAAGTCCCTGCCTCTCTCCCATCTCCGAGGGCAGCTCTCTGGGCGCCCTCTCTGCCTCCACCCTGCCAAATCGAACCGATCCCTCCGTCACCCGAGGCTGAGGGCTTATCTCAGGGGCTCCGCAGGGCTTTTCTTGTCCCTCCGAGCACCAGGAAACCCTCTCGAGTGTGCAGGCAGCATGGGGAGGCTGTGCCCTCCGGCCCTGCCAGTCCTTGCAAGGCTGCTGGCCAGGTCTGAGGTCCAGGAAGGTGCTGGGAGAAGCCGTTCGCTCCTGTCCCATGGGCTGTGTCTGCTTTGCAAGGGAGTTTCTCCCTCAGAGGGATGTGCTCAGCCCCGCTTCGTGCAGAGCTGCCCGGCTCTGAGGCCGCTGAGATGCGGCAGTGCTCGTGGCGTGAGCCGGATGGAAAGACCTGCGAGGCAGAGGAAATATCGGTGTAAAACCACAGAGAAGAGCCCAGACAAGCACCAGCTTCCTCCCCAGTCAGCCAGCTTTTACAAATGTTTTAATTGCCTTTTTTCCCCCCTCTCTGATTTACAAGACCGATGTTCCCACAAGGATTTGTGCTTACGTGAGGTTTCCTGGTGCTCTGATGGGCCTGACAGATACATTGCAAATTAATTGTGTTGTAATTGCACGGTTCTGGAGTTGAATAAATACACCCGCACGCTCTCAGATTGGACACCTTTGAAACGTGCGTGTCTCCTCGGCCCCCGGGTCCAGGCGGCTTCACAGAGCCCTTCCCCATCTCCTGGGGAGGAGACCAGCTGGATCTGAGCTCCTGCACATCCAGCCTTAAAACTCTGCATTTAAGTTGCAACCTTCCCTCTGAGCAGAGCACCCTTTGCTGCCGCCGGGTTTTGCCCCCCGGTGTTGTCTGCTTTGCTCTCGGGCAGCAAACACCGCATCCGTGTTGGCAGGGGGATGTTTTATCAAGGCTCCTTTTCAACTCCAGAACTGCAACTTTTATTTGCCGAACATAAAAACCAAGCGCCTGTATTTCCTGATCTGCCAGGAACTGAAATGACTTACGTACGCTCCACCCTCACCGTCAGTCGGAGCATCCCAGTCCCAGCCGGCTTGCGGGGACCAGCCGCATCTCTCCGGGCTGCAGGACGAGGATGGAGCGTACGAGGTGCTCGGGGGACCTCGGTGCTCTGTGGCCCTGGAACGGCTGCCCAACGTCCCACGGGGGCTCGGGGAGCAGAGCTGGGGTGCTGGCTCTGAAACAGCCTGGCTGCCAAAACTCAGCTTCATCCTGGTGCTAAAAGAGAGCTGCTTGCTCCAAGGGAGGGCTCCTCTCCCGGTCATTTGGTATGAGCTCCACAGCAGGGTTTCCCTCCGACCCTTCCCAAAGAGCTGTTTCCAGAGCCACTCAGCACCAGGTTCGCCCCTCTTGAACCAATGCCAGATGAACAAGCAATCACTAATGAATGTCCTCTTCTCTCCCCCCCCTTCTCCCTCCCTCCTCTCTCTTTCATTTCGGCGTGGATTCCTTCCCCTCCCTCCCCTTCCCCACGTTGATCTCCTTTCCCTCCGACAACCTCCCCTCGTCCGATTCCCCGGGGTGGGTTTGGCACACACGCCGCAGTCTGGGGTTACGGTTTCCTCTGCGTGACCGTCATCTCCCTCTGCTCGCTGGTGGGAGCCAGCGTGGTGCCCTTCATGAAGAAGACCTTTTACAAGCGGCTGCTCCTCTACTTCATAGCTCTGGCGATTGGAACTCTCTACTCCAACGCCCTCTTCCAGCTCATTCCCGAGGTAGGGTGAGGACCGTCGGGTCCGTCCTTTTCTCTCTCTCGGGGGCTGTTTCTCTCTCTCTGGGCGCTCGCTGGCTGGAGAAGGGGAAGGCGGCGTCGGAAGGGAGCCGAGAGTGAGGTACGGAGGCTGGAAGCCCCTTGGGATCGCAGTCGGAGCTGGCGTTTCGCCCCTCTTTGGAAGAGAATCGCTCCAGGGAGACCTCTGGTCTGCTTCAAGCAGAGAAGCGCTATTTTATTGCCCTTTCTAGCCCTGCAGGCCGGTTGCCTTTGTGCCGAGACAGCGAAGGCTTTCTAAGCCTGCTTTTAGCATCCCTGCCCTGGTGCAGGGTGGTGGATCCAACGCCTTGGGGCACAGCCGGCTTGGCTGGGGGAGTGAGGGAGATTAAAGGTGCACGAAGGCATTTTCTGAGCTTGCCCCCAAAGCAGCTGCTGCTTAGAGAGAGGTCAGAAAGTGTCAGTGTGGCCCCAGAGGTGCAAGGGGCAAAGGCAGACGAAGGACGCTGCTGGAGACTGTTCCTCAGTCCTATCACTTGTCCCCTTTTGCCTGCAGGCGTTTGGATTCAACCCTCAAGAAGCTTATTACATTTCCAAATCCGCCGTGGTGTTCGGGGGCTTCTACCTCTTCTTCTTCACGGAGAAGGTCCTGAAGATGCTCCTGAAGCAGAAGGACCAGGTGAGGCTGAGCAAGGGCTGCTCGGAGCGCTGCTCGGGTGGGAAACGGCAGAAATGGCGAGGGTGGCTGACACCCGTGAATCCCCCCTGTCCCGCAGCATCACCACGGGCACAGCCACTACGGCCCTGAGGCTCTGCCGTCCAAGAAGGACCAGGAGGAGGGGGTCACCGAGAAGCTGCAGAATGGGGACCTGGACCACATGATCCCACACATAACCAGCGAGCTGGAGTGCAAGACCCCCTCCGGGGATGAGAAGGTTGTGGTGGGCTCCCTCTCTGTCCAGGTTAGTGCCTCCTCCCGTGGGGTTGCGGGTGGGTGCGTGGAAAAAAAAACAACTGCCTGTCAATGAAAAAGAGCCGTTTTGAAGCCCCTCACACCTTCCTGACAAAATCCTCCGTGGGTGGTGGAAAGCAAACTGCTCGGGTCAAGCCTTGTGTGGATTTAATACACGGAGGGGTGGGTTCCCCTGGCCGGTGGAGGGAGCGGTGACCCCCCCCCCCCAGACCGGCTGGGTGCTGAGCCCCCGCCGTCGGGGTGCCGTGGCAGGACCTGCAGGCCTCCCAGAGCGCCTGTTACTGGCTGAAGGAGGTGCGGTACTCCGACATCGGCACGCTGGCGTGGATGATCACCCTCAGCGACGGCCTCCACAACTTCATCGACGGGTTGGCCATCGGGGCCTCCTTCACCGTCTCCGTCTTCCAAGGGATCAGCACCTCCGTGGCCATCCTCTGCGAGGAGTTCCCGCACGAGCTGGGTATGTGAATCCTCGGGGAAAGGTGCTGCGAGGGCTCTCAGATCCGCCCCTCTTTAAAGCTAACCCTGCCGCTTTCCTGGTCCTACCCGTTGTTTCTCGAAAGGCAAATGTGGGGTGGAATAAACAGAGTAATGATGGAGGGGAAGGCAAGACTGTAAACTACACTGAGTAATCACAGCTCTAAAAATAACGAGGTAATATGATGTCTGAGATTTAAATTTAGATGGAGACATCTGAAGGAAAAAAAAACCCACCACCTCGTTGGTTTGGGAGGCGGGAGGCGGGCAGTGGTTTGGGTTTGAATGTCCGAATTTATGCGCGGGCAGGGCCGGGAGCTGGTGGGCAGCTGCTGCGGTCAGCGCTCGGCGCCAGCGGCCATGGGGAGCCCACGCTTGACCCCATGCAAAAGCAGGCGCTGAATATGAGCACCTCGGTGCTGTCCCAGTGCTGCTGCCCACCCAGTGACAGCCCCCTCCCTCCTCATCCTCCCCGTCCTCTTCTCCCACAGGGGACTTTGTCATCCTGCTGAACGCCGGGATGACCATCCGCCAGGCACTCTTCTTCAACTTCATCTCCGCCTGCTGCTGCTACGTGGGCTTGGCCTTTGGCATCGTGGCCGGCAGCCACTTCTCTGCCAACTGGATCTTCGCTCTGGCCGGAGGGATGTTTCTGTACATAGCGCTGGCTGACATGGTAAATGATGAGCCCGGGGGGCTGCCGGGTGCGCGGTCGGGACCTTGCCAGGGTTTTGTTTTGTTTCGTTTTTTGCCTGGCTAGGATGAGCTCTGGCTTGCCCTCAGCCTGGAGGCAAGGCAGGCGTGGAGAGCACGGGGGGGGGGTGTGCTCTGTCCCTCTGGCCAACGCAGATGCCGTCTGTGGTGGCCGGTGTTCGTCTCAGCTTTGCATTGCCTCCTGGGCTGGCGGCGCGGTGACCCCGCTGAGAGCCCCGGGCCGGGTGGTGAATATTTGTCGGGGCAGTGGCATGGGGTGGGAAGCAGCGGGTAAGGACGGAGCCGCTCCTGTCACTGAGCCCTGCCATCGCTCTCTCTTCCCCCCCCCCCCCCGCCTCCAGTTCCCCGAAATGAATGAGGTCAGCCGGGAGGACGAGCAGAACGGCAGCGCGCTGATCACCTTCGCCATCCAGAACGCGGGGCTGCTGACGGGGTTCACCATCATGGTGCTGCTCACCATGTACTCTGGCCAGATCCAGATAGGGTAGGACCAGCCCATCTCGCAGCCCCGTTCCAGTTTTTCCGTTTTTTTGGGGGGGGAAGGGGTATTTCTTTTTTTTTTTTTTCCTTTCCTTTTCCTGCTGCAAGCATACGATGGTACCTGTGCAGGCACTGACATCACGCTACGGAAGAAGAGGCATTGCTTTTAAAGCTATTCCATAGACTTCATTTTCTTTTGGTTTAAGGCTGAGGGGAGCTTAATCCCCTTTGCCGTAGGACCGAACTGACCGGAGGATCTCTTTCCAGTGTTGTATCCCTTCTCTCCTCGCGTCTCCTGGGAAGGATGGAGTTGGGAGACAGGAGCTCCTCTAGCCGTGTTGCTCCCTTCCTTGTGCTCGGAGTGGTGCGATAGGATGTGACGCTCTCCTGACCCCTTTGCAGGGGGTGCGTGACAGGGGGCCGTGGGGTACAGGGCTAGCGCTGGACGCGAGCTGCCTCCGCCTGCTCACCTACCAGGGAATGGATGCGCGGGGGGTGAAAAGTACCACCGCAAAGAAGGGGAATGGGGACCCGCCGCGTTCTCCGGCGTCGCACGAGGAGCTGGTGTTTCTCTTCTGCGTGGGGAGGTGGTATCCCGCTTCGGGAGCGCACAGACCAGGACAGACCCTCCCTCTGAGAGAGTTACCTACCAGCCAGTCCTCGGAGCTGTGCTCTCCAAGCACAGAGGGCTGCCGAGGAAGAGGAGGCTCAAGGAGCACGGCTCACGATCTGAGCATCATCCTTGCTGTCTTCAGAAACATGTCTCTGGAGCCACGTCTGGTTTTGCTCCCGTTTTGCCTTGGCAGCCCGGACGATGCCCTGGGAAGAGCAGGGTGAAGAGGGGTTTGTTTTTTTGTGTTTGTTTTTTTTAAAGCACATTTTGGGTGTTAGCTCTCGGAGCAGAGGACACCAAACCGCACCCCGTGCGGGTCGGACTGACGGACGCGGGCTGCATGGGGCAGCGGCTGGGAGAAGGCTAGCAGGATGCTCTTAACCTCCCTTAGGTCCCTGCTGCTGTACGGGGAGAAAAAAAAAAAACAACCCTTCTCCTTCCACGAGGGCAGCCGTGCGGCAACGCTGGCGAGAAGGGCACAAGAGCAGCGCGGGGCAAGGGCAGAGCCGGCACGGTGAGCCCCTGCCCAGCCACGGGCTCCCCAGCCAGGGAAGCGGTCCTTACACTGTGACCAAGCTCATGCCGACACCTGGGAACGGACACCGGTTTTTAAACACTGATGCTGCTGAGTTGCTGAGATTCAGGGGGGGGGGGGGGGTTGTTTTTTTTAAAAAAAAAAAAAAAATAGACTGTGAACCTCTCTAGGTTGTGTGTTTTCAGCCTTAGGGAGTAGCCAGAGAAGGGTGTTACAGGCACTTCACAGCTCTGCTTCTGGGCTGGCTTTCCCCAGATTCACTAGGTGAATTGACTTATTATCATATTGATAATGTTGCCCACCCCACCCGTGTTGCTTGAGGTTCCCTTGCACCCCCTTCTCCCCCCAGACCTTATCCTGCACCCGGTAGTGCTGAGTTTGTGGCCACGCTGATAAGCGGGAGCCGATTTAGGCGGCTTACCCTCGTGGGTACGGTGCTGGATTGGGATGAAGGCGTGGTGCAGATGGCTTTGAGAAGTGCTTTGGTGTACGTGCCAGGGATGGCTTGTCACTGAGCCTCTTCCTTCGCTCCCTGCCTGTGCAGGTGGCCGTGGGTGTGTGTGATGGGGTGACGGCCATCCTGCCGCCTCGGCTCGGTGCTGCTCGGCACCGGGGGCTGGAGCTGAGGCTCCCCACACCTTCCCCTCCACCCCTGTTGGAAAGCAAAGCAGAGGGTGTGCCGGGTATTTTTCCTGCCCATCACAAGAGAGACAAGGGACCTCAGCCCTTGGCGTAGCCTGGGGCAGGCTCAGCACCATCCGGTAGCATCGTACCCTGGTTTGATCGCTGGCTGCCGGTACCACACCGTCGTTCCTAATTTGCCTTAGGTACCAGCTGGATGACGTTCCTCTTAGGCTCCTAACAGTTGTCCCCGAGTCCCTAGGTCTCTGCCTGTTGAGACGTGGCACTGCCAGTATCCTCGTGGATCGGCACCTCTGCTCTCGGTGGCTTTGGCTAGGCGAGGCACTGACTTTGTCCCCTTGGCACCCAGGAGGCTGTTGGCTTTGTCCCGCACCCAGAAGGTTAAATATCAGCATGTCAAGGAGCAGGGAGCCTTACTTGGGAGCACCCTTCAACCCAGAGGTACCACACGGTCCTCGGGCCTCTTGCTGCCGTGGGTGATGCCTTCAAGGAGAGACGGGCTCTGCTTCACCCCGTGCAGGGTCTCTTGTTCGTGTGGACAGTCATTGTAAGTCACTGTTCCCTCTGCGGCCGGTCCATGGGGCAGAGCCACCTCGAAGCAGCATGGTCTGTCCTGGCTCGGGCACCCAGCCACCTCTGCAGGACCTCATGGTCATTACCCATGCTTTAGGTTGCTGCTATTTTTCGGTAGTCAGGAGGGAAAAACTCCCTTTATTAAAACTCCCTTTCCCTGCTTGAGAGAGCTGCAGCCCCATCTGACCAACTTGATGTGGAAAAACTTGAGTCCTTTGAATGGCATATGTGCCCTCTTTTCTATCTCAAGGAATTATTTGGAAAACACCGTATCGCTGGCAGCTTTCCACGGGGCAGAGGGCAGCCGTAGCGCTGCCAGGGCTAAGTCGTGGCTGGCAGGAGCGGTTCAGCGGTGCGCACAGATGGAAAAGCCTCAGTGTTGGAGGCGAAGGCGGGGAAATCTTCTTGTCTGTCCCCCGGGGATCGCGAGGCGCTTGCAGACTGTGGCCGGGAGGTCCTCTGTGTCCCCGAGAGCTGGAAACGTGGCAAGGACTGACGCTTGGCTTCCTCGGAGCCGGTATGGGCCCCTCGGCACACGGTGGGGATCGTGAGTCCGTCGTCTTCTTGTTTCAAGTTTAACCCTGTTTCTTGCCAACCGAGTTGACTTTGAGAAATCTGCAACGCAGAGATTTGGGGGGAGGTGGGGGGGTGAAACCCCTCGGAGAAACAAGGCTCCTCGCAGAGAGGGACCCTCGCTCCGCTGAGAGAGAGCTCCTGTCCCTGGCTTGGGCAGGCTGGTACCCGCCGTCGGGGAAGGGATGGGGCAGGCGGGAGGACGAGGAGGGAAAGTGACCCAAATCGAGCTTGTTATGGATTTTCATCCTTGTTTCCTTTCCCGTGTCTGGTTCGAAGCTCAAGTTCCATCTCAGTATTTCAATAACTCAGGTGTTGTAAGAGAGACGCATTGAAACAAAGAACATAACTTATGTCACGTGAATTGTAAAGTTATTTGTAAAATTCCATAAATAAAATATATTCTATAATGACGGAGGGTTGCAGGCGTGCTCTAGCGGTGGAAACCTCCCCGTGGCCAGAGCTGGTTGGGGTGTGAAGGGGTGGGAGCTCCGCTGGTTCAGGATTTTTCCAAGGGGAAGGGTTTGAGCCGGGCTGGAAGGGCTGGGTGATGCAATCCCGCTTTTCCAGCCCCGATTTCCAGGGCTGTGCAGTGCGGCGCGCCCGACGGAAGATGGCACTGACACCACCACCACCCCCCCCGCCTGCCCGCGTGGCACAGCGCTCCAGAATTGCCTTTAGAGTCAAAAAGCCCTTTTTAATTTTTTTTTTTTTTCTTCTTTAAACATATTTCCAAGCATTGACGTTTGGCTGGAGGGAGGCTGAGGTTTCGGAGCGGGTCTGTGGGATGTTGTATTCCTCTCCAGCTCGCACGAGGGAGCCTGACTCGGAGCAGCGTTATTTGTGTCCCTGCCTCCCCAGCCTGCATTAGGGGAAGAGCGGGGGGGGAAAAAAGCATACTTTGCTTTTCTACTTCACTTTTTTTGCCTTTTTATATACCATTACTCTCAAGCTGCCAGCTCTGAGAGGCAAGCACAATTTTTAGAAACCCCGCTGCTGCTAAAGAAAACAAATCTTGAAATTCTGTGGTGGCTTTTAAAAATAAATGCTATTCTAAGGAAGAAGGGTTGCAGCGCGCATGTGACTTGCTTGCTCTCCTCCTCAGCGCTGTCTGAGTGCTTCCAGGGGGGCTGTCAGGCAGCAGCGCTCCTGGGCTATGCCTCAAGGCTTCAGGTGGGCTGTTTTTTTGCTGCAAAATCCTCATGTTTTGATGAACGCCTGCGACCTCAGTTACCTACCTCAGCTGAAAGGTTACACCCAGCAAGCCGTGCTGGCTGGGGTCACCCTCGGCCCTCAGACAAACTCAAGCCCTTCTTGCTATTTGCAGTGGGAGTGTTAACGCTCGCCTGTGCTTCCCCATATGCCGCAAGCTGTCGGGCTGCGTCAACGCTGCGCAGCCAGTGCCTGATTTCCCAATCTGCGCTGCCAGAAGGGTGGCGTGGAGGTTTATTTTTACCTGCTATGTCTCCCCCCCCCCCCCCCGCCGGCCCTGAACCAGGCCGGGGGGCAGAGGGGAGGCCATGGCAGGGGGGTGCTGAGGGGTGAGGTGCCCCTCGGGCTCATGGAGGGAAGGGGCGTCGCGCTCCTCTCCTCGCAGGCCTCCCGCCATGTTGCCCCCCCCCTCGTCGCCTAGCAACACCCCTTCCCCTCCAAGATGGCGGCAGGAAGGGACTGGGGAGCGCCCACGTGACGCCGGGCGCAGGCGCGGCACCTCCCCGCTCCCCCCGCGGGCTAGCGCGCAGGCGCAGCGCGGAGGGGCGGGGCGGGCGCCGAGTGGCGCCTGCGCAGTAGCCGTGCGGGGGGGGGGGGAGAGGGAGAGGGAGGAGGGCGGTGTGGCGGCGGGGGGAGGGGGGAGGGGAGCGGAGCGCCGCGGAGCCGCCGCCGGGGCACCCAGCGGATCCCCAGCCCGCTCGCCGGGGCCCGCTCAGCCGCCGGGAGCGCCCCGCGGCCCCCTCCTTTTGAGGGCGAGCGGGGGCGGGGGGGCGGTGGGTTGGCCGGGAGCGGCCCGCTGCGGGGCCGGCGGCACCACCACCATGTCCGGGCGCGGCCACAACAAGCTGCCGACCACCGAGCGCATCGTCAAGGGTGAGGGGCCGGGGGCGGCGAGGGCGCCCCCTGCCTGCGCGGGGGGCGCGCACTGACGGGGGGCGCTTGGGAGGGGGGGAACCCCTGGGGTGGGGGGGGACGACGCTGGGTAGGGGGGAGCCTGGTTTTGGGGGGGGGGGGCATCCCCGGGCTGGGGGAGCCCCGGTCGGGGCGGGAGAATGCCTGGAGCGGCTGGGGGGCTGTTCTGGTGGGGTACCCTTCCTAAGGGAGAGCCCTGGGGGGGGGGACAGAGCGGGGGGGGCATCCCTTGTCTGGCAGAAACCTCTGCAGAGGAGCCTGGGGGGGCACCTTTGGTTTCGGGGTGAACATCTGTGTTCTAAAGGGAGCCGGGGGGGGTGCAGCTGCTCTGGGGGGAGCCTGGTGGGGGTCATTTTTGGCCTGGGGGGGCACCCCTGGTCTAAGAGGATGAGCAGTCCTGCCCCCCCCCGCTTCCTCTGGTGCAGTTCCTCGCCTGGTGCAATGCAAGGATGGGGGGTGCAGCACGTGGGTCTTGCAGTGGGGGTGATGGGCTGGGGGACCCCCAGCCCCATGGGGCTGTGGACACACGGGTAGCGGGAGGCCGCTGCCTGGCAGGCGGTGGCAAAGGGGGGGCGGCATCCCTGCCCTGCTGGGGGGGGGGGATCCCCATCCTGGGGAGAGCCCAGCGCCCAGAGGAGGGCAGGGGCGGCGGGCTTGGAGGGGAGCGGTGCCAGCCCAGGGGGTCAGCCGAGGCAGGCGTTGTGCTCCTTCACACCCACTGAGGTCCTCGGCCCCCAGCCTGGGGTGCTGAGACCCTGCTTTGGGTGGGAGCGGGGCCTGGCCTGGCCCTGCTTTGCACCTCCCCCTGAGGATTGGGGGGGGGGGGGGGGGGCAAGCACCCACCCTGCCCTCATTCCGGCAGCTCCCTGCCTGCTTGCCTGTGTCTTGCCTCCCGCAAAGCCCTGTTTGCTCTTTCGATGCCCCGAGGTGGGTGCCAGCTGGCCCCCTCTTCAGGACCGGTTATAGTAGGTACTATTTTTGAAAGAGCAGAAGACACCGAAGCGGTTAACGAGGAGAGAAATACATTAGCTGAGAAACTCCTGGATTAGGAGGAGGCTCGTATGATGTACATTTCACTGCCCTAATTGATCTAGTGCCATTATCGTACCCACGCATCGGGGAAACATCCACTGCGCGCCTTCGCTTGCTTAAACTTTTGCTCAGCACCCACCGCTGTAGCCGAGAGGCACCCAGCTGTCAAAGTTACACAATCGCCCGGTTATTTATTGAAGCTTCTTGCCCGGATGGCTTGAATCGTTGCAGGCAGTTGCGCTGCCCCAAGCCGGCTGATGAAAGGAGCGGCTTCCCAGGAATAGTTATAATATACGGGTACGGAGGTGTGCCCGCCAGAGAGATGCACGCTGCCATCTCTACCTTCTCCTCTGGATGGGTCCAAGTGATTTTTTTAGCCTGTCATGTGTCCGATCACATGTTTAGATGTTAATAACCGTGGCCTCAAATGAAGGGAAAGTGGACTAGGGTGGCAGCCTGGACTTTGAGGCCCCTCGGGCTTGGTTAGCTCTGCGCTGCCAGCGGGTGTTTTTCATGGGTTGCTTTCAGCATGCCGCTCGAAATAAGGCTGGCGGGCTCGTGGATTTAGGGGACCCGGGGTCTTCCCCAGAGCTGTGCATGTGGCTTGGTGATTTGTAGGTCTGCAGGCAGCCCGAGTGGCCGGTGCGAACCGTAAATCTCCTGCTAAATCCCAGGCAGCTGCGTGTGTTTAGGTTGGCCTTGTTCGGGGAAGGTAATGTCAATGCAGCCATTATGATTCAGCTGAGTCGTCTGTACTGACACGCTGTCCCTGCTGCTTGGGCTTCCAGATCCCGGGAAACCCTATCAGCAATCCTGCCGACGCTGCTCGGGGGCTCGGTAACCCTGCCGCATCCAGATGGCCCCTGGTAATTTTGGTAATTAGTCCATAGCCAGGTGGGGTGGAGGCTCGTGGCGTTGGCTGGAGCCTGCTCGCTCCGCGCACTAATGCTCCGAGAGCCGTGGGAACTTGTCAAGGAGAGCGTTTGATTTCCCCCAGGTACGCTTGGGACACTGATTCGAGTGCCTCTAGAAATCTGGGGAGGAATAGCTTCTTCCTTGGCTGTGATTATTGTTTAAAGGTGGTGACATTGTTCGTGGTTATTAATAATTTAAACCTGAAGATAAAAGCTAATTTCGTTCAATTGGAAATGCCTACAATTAAGTAGGATGTAGAATTTTAACTATGTTTAACCTATATATTTACATCTCTAGAGCCCTGCAGAAGTGTTAACTATAATTATGTTTAGTCAGGAGAAATACAGTGTTTCCGTTTGCCTCAGTTTTGTGCTTAAACGTGTACTCAGGTAACTTCATGTTCATTATTAAAATCTCTAATTTTGGGGTACGTCAAGAATTGCTTTTTAGTAGCCCAGTTCTAGCAGCAAACCGATGGCTGACGTGAACTGAGATCATTAATGTTCAAACTTGGTGCTCTCATGAGAGCACTTGGGGTGGTTATGCTGGAAATCTGAGTGATTAGCTAGGTCCGGTTATCTGCGTTAGCCCAAAGATAGGCTCGAATTAACTGATGGATCCACAACCTATGAAATACAGGTTTTGCAGGCAGGCGAGCGTGATGGTTTGGGCTGCTGCGGTGCCCCTGAAGCACGTAGGTTGGATGCTCGAGGTCAGGACTCGGGCATGGTGGGTGCCTTCCCCCACCCCGCGCTCCCTGAATACAAACCCGCGGAGCTTTTCGTTGCACAGAAGTGATCCTGCTTCGTTCCACCTCCAGCGAATCACGCCTGCAAGGTGTGACGTCCTCTGGGAAGCGATGGCGGCGGTAAGCATAGCTGTGTGCTGCGAGGATCCTTTCCAACGACACGCGAGCATGGCTGAACGGTGGACACACACCCAGCTTACTGCGTTTGCAGTTGCATCCGTGAAAAATTCTTTAAAAAACCCAGGGTATTGGTATTTGGACGCTTGGCTGAGCCAGAGCAAATAATCCAGAGCGATTTTCTGGATGTGTGTATCAGTAAAGTGTCGCACCATTACAAAGCTGGTGAACGAGCAGCAGCTGGGATCTGGTGCCCTCTTTTTGGCAGCTGTTGTGTGTTTGTCGGTAGTCAGTGTGATGTGCCGAATCCACGTGCTGTTCAATAGTGCCCGTGCTATGTTTTATGAAGTACTGTTGGGTTTCTGCTTTTCTGTAGATGGGCAGACTTGAGCCATCGTCAGTGGGTTGACATCGAGGAATTGTGTGGGGGTGGTAAAGCTGGGACCGGTGCTGAGACTACATAGCTAAAGGTGTTGTGTAAACGAGTGGGTTTTCCAAGTTTGTGCTTCGCTGTCCTTTCATAAGCCCTTGGGCTTTTTCAGGCACCTTTCTCCATATCTGGTTTGTTTTTTCCTGGCTAGAAGACATTTAAAGTGTGTGTGGTGGTGGTGTAAGACCCCTGACATGATGCTCTTGCCTATCAGCTGTGGTTCGTGGTGTGAACCTCCCAGATATGTTGTAGATCATCTACATGATGATGTAGATGATGTAGATTAATACCTAATTAAGGTTTCTGGGAGTGAAGGAACGGCGGGGCAATCTGAGCACGCTTGCCCCAGCAATATCTCATACCACGTGCGTGTTCAGCTCGGGTGAAGTCACGCTCGAACAGAAAACACCTGACGAGCTGCTCCCCTTCTCCGCACAGCGAGCGTGTGCCTTTGTAGCGTGGCGGAGATGCTGCTAGAGGCATGGAGTTCAATCCCACGGGATTTGTTCAGCGAGGCTCCCGGTGCCTTCAACAGAAGCCATGCCTCTGGGGAGCCAAAAAACCGGCGTCAGATCAATAGATGCCATCTTCAGAGGCTTTGGAGAGCTTCCCCCGCGCTGCTGCCAAGTGGATAGGGTTCAGAGGATGTGCTAGTTCATCTTGCTGGCTGAAGATGCTTTCAGTTTATGAAAAATGTGTAGCTTTCTTCCTACCTTGTTTTTAATACAAACTACTGCTCTTGAAATGCAGTTGGATGGTTGAGCATTGGGCTTTCTCCAGTTGCGGTAGGTTGGGAGATGTAGAGAGTATTTATAACAGAGCACACACCAATACAAAAGTCAAAGTAGCTTTGTAATTGCATGCAAAGCAAGGGAAGGCTCAGGCAAATCTTAAATACAAGGGAAATTGTGGTTGTTGAAAAGAAGAAATATGTAGTACCATCACTGTGATTGCTGTTCATTTCATGTTTGTCTTCTGTAATGCTTTAATTGGTTTGTCTTGCTTAGTGTTGCCATTTTGTAGCTACTAAGGAATACTTGAGGGGGAAAAAAGAGCTGCGAAAATGGCTAAAAATGGAGATGAAGGCCAAGGTGCATGCTCTCAGACCTCGGGCGTGCCAGAGGAAAAGTGCAAATACCATCTGAGTCAAGATGCAGCGATGGGATCTCTAAAAAGCAAGTTGTGTCATAGTGCAGCAACTTGTCTGGACAGAGCTCAAGAAGGTCTGTAGATAGCCCTTAAAGCATGAACCCTGCAGGGTCGCTCCGAATTACTTGGGAATCTGGTATTTTGGGGGTCTTTCTTGCAGGAAAGATGCTTCGTTATTTGTAAATGGGATGTGCTAAGAAAAGGGGCAGGTTTCTGGCTGCGCTGAGACTGGGTGTTGCAGAATTGGTGCTGATTTTGCCAGATCACGTGGCACTTCATCCAAAAATGAATCGGAAGTCAAATGCAGTGCTAAGCGGCACTTCTGCAAACATCTTAGGGTAATGCAAGCTGTTTAGCTCTAATATGCTTCATGTAGCCCTCGTCTGCCCCAAACAGAGCCAGTGGCACCCTTTTTTTGTGTGTGAAGCTTCCCAGAGCCAGGTTTCTTTATAGCCTATAGCAGAGATGTTCTGCTGCCATGCTAATTAACAGAAATGCCACCGCTGGTGGCAAAACCTAAACCCCAACACTAGCCTTGGGTACTAAAACCTGTTTAGAAAACTGCGATAAGGTGTCAGGGAAAGCAGATTGGGCTGTCTTTTTATTCATTTCCTGCAAGAATAACACCAGATGCTTCAGATGGGCGCTGGAGGTGGGACGAAGAGGAGGGAAGGTCGTGCCCCTCTGGAGCCCCCCGCGTTTAATATGTTTTTTCTGTTTCCCTGCTATCTGGATATCAGCCTGTGAAAGGTTAATCCCATTCCCCCCGTTCAAGGCTGTGCTGGCTGCTTGGAGGGCCCATTCTGTAGCAATTAGAACAAATGAGCCCCGTATTAGCTAGGTACAGTGCCGAAATAGTATTTTTCGTTTAATAAAAGAAGGCAGAGTTAAGAGGAATTTGTCTCCTCTAGCTGAAATGTTTTTGGTGCTCATTTGGTTGCATGGGTAGGAGAAAGCAGGCTGTTCCTTAGGAAGTAGGGCAGGGTGCTGGCTTAAAATAGCAATGAACGCTGGGCTGCTTGTGATGAAGGGAGCTATTTAGGTAAATCCTGGGGTCTCGGTGGGGGCAGAGCCGCCTGCTAATCTAAAGATACTCCTTGGAGACCTATATTTGTCCGGGATCATTCCCAGCTTGGCTGGTTTTCCAGGTGTTCCCTGTTCGATCCCTTGCGCTCCTCTGCAGATTGCGTTGGGATGGCGGGTGTGTTTACTAGACGTACAGTGCGTTAATGTCTTGGATGGTAATGGAATTAGACACCATTAAGCAGCAGGAGCGAGGAAACAGGCTACATAAAGGCATCAGCATTATCCTATAATGCAAGACTTGGCTCTGAACGGCTCTTGGAGGCCAGTCTGTCAGGCTCACGGTGCTGAAGAAGCATATGCTGATGACACTTGAGAGCCGGGTCAAGTGTACTGGGAAAACCCTTCAGGGCAGGGAGCTTGGTGTAGGGGCAGAGGGAGGGATGGGGAGCAACTCTGCACCCGGAGCATCTCTGGCTAGGATGGCATGGACCACAGGTGAGATGGAGGATGAAGGGTGGGTGCTCCTGTGTGCAGAGGGCGCTCAAAAGCGGTAGGAAAAAGAAATCTCAGTGCAGCTTTTAAAGATTTCGCTGGCAGGGAGGAGGAGTGTCAGGCTATCTGGGCTGCACTCTGACTTCAGCCCTCCAGCCTCCGAAGGAAAACCTTGCTGCTGTCTCTAGCTGCAGCATCTCCAGCTGTGAAGCCTTAACAGGATCTCGCTGTGTTTCCATTAGGAGCAGAGGTGGATGTGAGCGTGTTGAGTAACGCGACCTCCTCCAGCTGGGAGCCTGGGTACGCCGCCGTGAGAGGGCTTGTGGGGTTTATCTCTCCAGAAGTCTTCATCAATCCTCCTGGCTTCTGAGTGCTTCCCCCCCTTTTAGTGAATACCTTTGCAATGGTGGTGGCTGTAAGACGTGAGTTTAAAGCATTTTCCCTGCTCCAAGACGGATCTGGTGAGAGCGTGCAAGGATCTCCTCCCCTGTGTAAGACAAGTGGTTCAGGGTGAACTTCAGGAAAACAGGGAGAAGTGGTGTCAACAGCGATCCCAGTAAGAGTCTTCGGTTCCCTAGCCTGCTCTAGAAAATATTCCCTTTTATCAGTTGCTGAGGTGTAGCGAACGTGGTAAAATGGCTTCTCAAACAGCAGTGAGAATATTATCCCAAAGGTGATGTGTCGGATATATATTGCAAAGGTTTCCCGGAGGAAGACCCTGAACAGCGGTGCAGAGAACTGGTTTTGCTGTTTCAGCGATAACTGGGGGCTCCTGTCATCAAGCTCGGTCCCTGGCACATGAGGGTCTGTGAAGCTGCTCTGAAAGCATTGCTAGAACTTATTTAGCCCATTTATTGGGCTACTTACTCTTTGGTTTGCAAGAAAGCTGCTCTGGCTGATCTCCAGTGTGACCACTGGGAAGATTTTAATTAGTTTCCAGCTCCCTTCAGACCATCTGCACCTCTGTGTGGTTATAAGGTGATATGTGGGCATAAATGTCAAACATTGGAGTAAGCGCATTGCAAGAAATGTTCTAACCAGCGCTGTTTTGATCCAGTGCGAATGCAGCTGGGTTGAAGCATTAAGGCGTGAGATGGGAAGGGAAGAGAAACTGAGGCCTCTATTGTGTGTGAATTGGTCTTTTTTTGCTGCGGTGGGGATTGCAAGTGGCTCAAATGCTCATTTATCCATGATGTGACCGCCTTTTGCCGGACTTGATGAAACAGTCACTTCTCCAAGGGCCTGCAGGCTGGGCTCTGCGTGCTTCCACCACAGTGCTTGGGCACCAGCCTGAGTGTTTCTGGGTGTTATTTAGTTTAGGTTTCCCATGTGGATTCCTGCCTACATCGTTGTCCTGAGCGAGGTCTTGGAAGGACGCAATGTGCAAAATTGTGTCTGCTTAAAGTAGCTTTAAAAACTGGAGCCAGCACCCCCCTCCCCTGCCGCTGCCGGTGGCGGGGTCAGATTTACATTCGCTAGCAGGTGGGGGATTTGCCTTTGACACAAAGACCCCGCTGTTCTTGTATTAATGATCTATTAGTGGACGCGCTGGCAGCTTGCTAACCTTGTGAAACAGGTGGTGAATTTCCCTGCCTGCTGACATCTAGGAATCCCCTCCCGTCTCCTTTGGTGAGCTCACTTTTTTTTAAGTAGCTGCAGCTGTTTGCTGTAGACATCGGCCTTTTTCTTTTCCTTTTTTCTTTTTCACTCAAGCTTAGCAGTGACCCCCTCGAGTCGGCTGAGAGACCGTCCCACCGATGGACCTGTTGAGAGGAAGACGCCAGGTTTGCTGTGGGTCGGTGTGCTGCTGAGTGATTATTTCGTAGGAATACGTATATTTTTAACTGCTGGAAAGTCTATAGAGCTTGAGGGTCTCAAAAGAGATTTTTTTTTTTTCCCAGGCTGGCATTGAGGGCTTATGTGCTCTCCTTGACAGTAGCTGGTGAGCTGGCACTCGGTGATGTAAGGAGCCCGCGTCCCCAGCAGAGGACTTGGCTTTGGACAGATTGTCTCAATGACAATCCCAGGCAAATCCGCATCAGTGCTGGTCATTAAGAGAGGGACCTACGCATAGCAATGCGGGCGCTGGAAACTTGACGGACCTTGCAAGCAAGTACAATTTTAATGTCTGCATTGCTCCCAAGGAGGCTGAGGAAATTCAGTGCCCGACGAGGGCATTTTTGAGACAGTCTCTGAGCCGCAGAGCGCTTTGGCAAGAGCAAGACTAACACTGCAGCGTGGATCTGGGTCTCGACTGCGGCCGAGGTTCGGCTTCATTTTCGGTGGCAGGGCAGGAACCCCGGCGTGAGGAACCGATTGATGCGGGGAAAGCTTTGCGGGCGGCTCTCCTGGCTGAGAGCTGGGTGGCTGATGTGCGGTGACAGTCTTAAGTCGCCTCTGTTCTAATTAAATACTCCCAGTTTTAATCTCACCTGGCTCCTTGAGGAGCGTGGAGAGGGAGCAGAGTGCCAGCTCCACCTCGTGGGTCGGCAGCCCGGCAAGGGGCCATCGTAGCTGCCTCTGAGCTTGCCTACCGTGGCAATCCTTGGCACACAACTCTGTCGGTGAACCCTCCTTGAGTAGCTGCAGTTTACTTTGGCAAAGGCACCTCTTTTTTTTTTCCTAGTCTGATAACAGTACTGTCGGTGCTAGATGTTTTGCCAGCAGAAGAACAGTTTAAGGATAACTACCTTCTATCCCGATTAAAATTTTTAGGAGTCCATGAGCACAGTTCAGGTAGCTATAGGTTTTAGGGGCTGTATGGCTTCCAAAATGCACAGATGGACTTTGATTTAGGTAGCTTTTATGATTTTCTAGTCTCTTGGCATTGCATTTAGTATTTCTGCGGGTCCGTGGGAGCTTTAAGCGTGGCCTGGGTTATGCTCGTTTGGCACACATTAAGTTTGTATTTGCATTTTGCTACACAGGACTGTCACTTGCTTTTTTTGGAATTAAATGCACCTGGCTTCTGCATAGACTGTGTGTGCCAGATTCTAGCAACCGAGAGTCAACGTGGCCTCAAAATTTGGGTGTTACTCCTTGAATGACTGAAAGGTAGTTGATAAGGTAAAGACAGATTTGCTGAGGGGAATGGTTCAGTTGATTAGTCTTTCTCAGTTTCACTCGACTCTAGTATTGTGATGACTGTGTCTCTCCCCTGTTGAAGAAATCATCCGGCTTGGTAGAATTTGGTGTACAATACAGATATTTTTAGGTTTATTGTGAGGAGATATTCTGGTTGACCTACAAAAAGGAATCTGGCTCAAGGTAAGGAGCAGAGCGAGCTCTCTGGACCAGTTGCACACTGGGAGGCTGGCTTGAGCTCCAGCAGCACAAGCTCTCACTAGTTTCGGATAAAACTGGGGCGTTATGAACTGCATTTAATGCTCCTCTATATTTGAAGGAGGTACCATTCAGTAGGAATTTACACTTGCAAAATGGATGAGAAAGATACCCGAAGTCTTGTGTGCCAAATACTCTCTGTTAACGGGGACGGGGCGTGTGATGGTTTTGGTTGATGCTCAGCGCAGGAGCTGTGTGCAGGGCTGGGTCCTCCTGCAGCTCTTCCAGGGCTGAGAAACAAAACTCTTTTTTTTTTTTGCTCCATTCTGTGAGTGCTTGGAGCCTCTGCAACCCCGGGTCTCCTACTCATCGTGGAAAAAGGAAAATTGCTACCCTCAGAAGAGTAGAAAGAACATGCAAAAGTTTGGAGGAGGGCAGACAGAAATGGCAGTAGTAATCTTTTCTAGCTCTTGCTGCGTTTATGCAAGGAAGGTGTTTGCTTTACTTGCTGACCCTTCTGAGATATTAATGTTATTTATGTTAGCACAATCCAGCGGCAAGGGGAGAAGTTAGTTATTTTCTCAGGTGGTAGGAGGCTGGAGGAGCAATACGTTTGCTCCACTTCGTGATCACTTTCTTTCCACATAGCTTCTGTAGCTGGAGAGCAGTAGTTCTCTGACACAGCAGGGTCAGGGCGCCTGTGCCAGCACTGCTTCAGACCGAAAAATGACACAAGATTGTTTGTCAGGGCTTGGTCCAGGCTTTGAAAAATTGGTATCAAGCATACATCTGTTATTGCAGACTCTCATGTAAACTCGCCCTGAAGCACCCCAAGGGAGAGAAAATTTCATGCAAACCAGTGTAGGGATTCTTAAAGCAAAGACATCTTGGCATTTTATGACCAGAAATTTGTGTGGTTCATAATTTCAAGAAAATAAAGATTATTCCATGGAAAATTGGGTAGTTGCTACTAAATATTAGGACTAACAGCAGGTTTGAATTTGCCTCTAGCTGCTGAGGTTCAACCCATCCTTGCTTTTGGTCTGGAGCCCCTAATAGAGAAGCACTGAAGCAGGCTGGCTGGAGCGTTGCTGTAGGTAATGATGGCATCCATCACTTGCCTTCAAGGGTTTGTTCCCTGTTAATGACTGTGAAAGCTCTGCACGATCCTGAAACTTAAGCTTTCTGCAAGCACAAAATGGCATTGCTGTTGCCTTTCGTTGCTGAACTTCTCCAGGTTATTGTCTCTCTGCTGGCTCTGAGCCCTGGATTCAACTTTGAATAGACGAATGTAGGTTAGGTGTGAATGCGAATAGGAATGTCTGATAAAAATAACATTGGGCTATTTGGAAATTGGGGGGGGGGGGAACCCTGACCTGCTGCTCATGCTATGCACAGCTCAACCCAGGAGGCAGCTTTCTCTCCGCCTTTCAAAGGGAATACGGCTGGCTCCAAAGCAGACTTTTCGCTGTGAACGTTTCTACCTTTGACAGCCGGGTCCGGCTTCCTCGGCGGCCAGATCTCTGTTGTGGCAGATGGACATCTGTCATCCCCAATCGTCAAACCCTTAGCTGAACGTCAGTCAAATATTTCAGATGCCTTCCAGCACAGGTGGAGAGGGTGCAGTAATTGGAAGCTGTTAGTACCTTACGTCATGTGTCTGAGCATAAGAAAAGACAGCTTTTACTTGTGCTTAGTTTTGTCTGAGCTATACTGACTGCTTCAGAATGCCCAAAATGTACTTTTTTTGCTCCCCAAAGTGCATCTGTAACCATCTGTTCGACTATCTATCTGTAATACCGTTCGTTTGATGAGGAGCTAGCAGGGAAAGGGAGCTATTGCATTCAGTGCCCTTCAGATTCACTCCCAGATGGGTGTCAGGAGTTGCAGAGAGATCTCTCTCAAGTTTATTATCGAGCATTTTTAGTCCTGGATGATTTTTTGGACTTGAAGCCCCAGGTGCCCCAGGGTGAGAGGACACCTCCTTTTCATTAGAAACCCAACCACTCAGGGAATAAACCGAGTTTTGCTGTAGCTGCCACTTCAGGCAAATAGCACTTGCTCCTTTTTCAGTAATGAATCTCGCTTTGTTGCTTTGTACAGTCATCCAAGGGACTCTCAGATATATAAACAATAATTTGAGGATCACTTTGTTTTCTCTTCCATGGTACTGGCTCTTTTCTAGAAGTGTGGATCGGTCAGCTCTGCTCTGTCTGCTGCTACTGCCTCCAGTCCTGGGAGGAGAGGATCTTTGCTTCGTTTCAACCGCTCTCTTACGAAGATGCACGATAGATTACGTGGTCCGACCCAATCCGTGCTGGAAGAGCTGTGATGAAGCTTAATAGGGGCATAGCTTAAATACAAATGTAAAATAGAGCACGGGCTTCTCTCCTGGAGGAATATAGGCTTTGTGCACCGAGGGGCAAATGAATGGGCTGTGAGCGCTCTGATTTTGTAGAGTTGGTGGTAGAGAAGCAGCTTTTTGTCAAATTCTCCCATCTGTAACTATCCATGTCCTCTCGGAGTGCTGCGAATACCCTCTTGCTCCTGGACTGGCAAATAAAATCTGTGTTAATTTTGTAGTAAACGGTGTCTTGCACCATAGTCTAGCAAAGATACCGCGGTCCTCTCACTTTTACTGGATTTCCTCAAGCACAGCTGACCTTTTAATCCATTTTACACCTCCAAAGTTCACTTGCATTTGTGTCCTTTTGTTTGTGGTTTGGCATGCAGCGTATGTCCTGTTAGTAGAGTGGGAACTGTAGTCTTTTCTCAGGAGCAATCTACAGAGTGTGTTTTGATGCCCTTGCAAAATTGTAAGTCCCAGACCTAAAGATTTCGCTATTTAAACTAGACTGGGTGCAACACATGGTTTTGTATACAAAGGGAAGGTGGCACGAAGATCACAGCACTTGCTCCTCGCAATGTTGTGAATATTTTATCCATCATTTTTGTTAATCATTGCCTGCGGGCAGTGCGCGGAAGGAGCTGGCTCTGAGGATTAGTTTGGCACGCTGTATCTTTGCGCTGCTTGGGCAGTCTGTGACTAGCCACAGCATTTTTTTGTGAGATACGGGGTTATTTCTCTGTTTTGCAGATAGGAGCAGGAAGCGGGCAAGACTCTTCCACCCTTCTCAGTGCCCTGGGGGTGCAAGATTTCAGGTCAGCTTTTGCTCTGACGGCCGTGCCGGCGCTGCTCCCGCTGTCTGTGAGCCCAGGCTGGCGGCAGGAGGAGCCCCCTTCCTCCGCACCCTCCTGCTGTGCTGATCAATCCAACAGAATTGAGCAATAATAAAGATAAAATTCAGATCTTTAAAAAAAAAAAAAGTGGATATTTGTGCGTCAGATAACCTCTTGCACCGTGTTGACTGAAGCCCTTACACAGGTTATGCTGGCTAACCGGATTACTTGCTTTGACAACACTAATTACTTAAGTACTCGTCCTCATCCCCTGCTGCGTGGGGGAAACGGGCATCGCTGGGTTTCGGTTTTGCCTGCGCTCGGGCTCCAGTGCATCCTTCTCCTGACTCTCTGGTGCATGGAGGATTTTTTCATGCAACCCCCACGAAGCTTTTGAAGTGCTCGACAGCTCTGGGTGCGCCGCGGCACGAGTGTCTGCTCCAGCACTGCACGACCGGCTCGGGGAATGGAGAAATCTTTTTTGGGGTGGGTTAGCAGGAAGCACAGCGAGTAGAAAACTGGCGATGTGGAGTAATCCCTTGCCTAGGGTGAGGTCTTTGCTCTGTGTGTGCATCCCCGGGACAGCGCTGGTCTCTCTAGCATCTCTGGAGCAGGTTTTTCTCCCTGCTCTCCATGCTGGCTGCAGCTTGGCTGGCAGACAGGCACAGCAGAGGAGAAGCCGGTTCCTTATCGTGCCCAGCTCCTTGTGGGAGTGGAGCCGTGCAAAGCCAGCGAGGGAACTTACATAAAAGTTCTTGGCTGCTCACATCGGCGTATCTTGCATAACTCCCCTCGCTAGGGCTACCAAGAAAAGGCAAAGCAGACCATGCCAGGAGCTTTTCATGGATCTCTTCTGAATTGTGTGACGGGCAGTACTGCTCTTGTGGTCGCATGCCGTCTCCATTAAGCTTTCTGCCCCGACTTCTGTGGGCTTTTTACTTTGTTAGGGTGGCTCCGGAGTCGGTGGCCGTGTTTGAAGGCCTGGGACGATGGGGAATATGGAGCTGAACGGTTCCTATTTCTCTGTTCTCTTCCTTATAAATCATTTGACCTTCAAGCGCTCTCTCGCTTCCCTTGGAGTCAGATGGCAGATGCTAGGACAACTGCCCAGTTTGTAGAAGTACTTACAAATTGTTTTCCAGTCACTTAATGGCAGTGAGTCCCAAAGCCTCCCTTGCCCCTCGCTCCGAGACCCGTGCCCACGTTTCCACCCAGCTCCTTTTGGCCTCCCTTGTTCCAGCTGAACCTATTTGTGTCAGACCTGCAGCTTCCCTCTGCCTCCTCCCGCAGTGCAAACGCTGCCATCCTTACACAGATCCAGAGAGTGCGGGGGGGGGGGGGGAATATGTGAAATTCTGCAAAATGTCAAGTTTTTCATCGGTAACCAGAGGGGTCACTTTTTTTTTCCCTTTTGGCTGTAGAGACGAGCAATATACGCAGTAAAAAAATGTTGTCCAACCTGTGTTGGCATAAGTAGGGGTCTTGCTTAAACCTCTTTAATTGGCGGCTCTGTGAAGAAAGCGCTGTGTGTGCCCTGGACCGTTCAAGGCATGCGGGGCACTTAGCAAGTACCCAGCAGAGCAAAGCTTCCAAAGCGACCGATGAAAGAGGGCCACCTTATTGCGGGCACCGGCTCCCCTTTCATTATACCCGCTCTTGTTCTCCTCTGTCCTACATTTCACATTATTTGAAAATTGATGTTCAGCTGCAAAGAATCTCTTGTGCTGCCTCTCTGCTTTTTCTCTCTGCCCCATGAGTTTCCAAGCTAAATAGCTGCTCTATTTGCATTTAAAAGAGATCGGTTGCATTACTGTTAGTCACTGTATTATTTGGCCAGCGCTGTGGTTTTGCCTGTTAAATTCAACATAGTTTGGCATATGGGATGTCTTTACTGGGTGACGGGTAAGGACATCAACTTCATTTGCGTATCAGATATTTTTCTTCTCTAGCTGGATTACAGTTAAGTGCAAATCTGTCTTTCACCACATGACATGATCGCATCAGAAGCGGGAGATGTGGAAGCGATGGTACATTATCTAGTGAGTGGGTTTCGTTACACGCGGCGTGTGTTGGAGGTACTGCTTACTCGGAAGCAGGCTGGCACCGGAATCATTAAAATGGCTGTCAAAGGCCCGTTTGCCTTCCAGATTTTGAGGTGGTCTGGAGGATGCCCAGCAAAGATCGGGCAGTCTGTCCGGCCGCTTGCAGTCTTACGGACAGCGGTGCCTCCAAGACCTTTTGCAGAGGTGTGCCGTGTCCCTAATGCCAGGAGGGTGAGCGGCAGCTCCCTGCGGTACCTGCACTAGGGTAAGAGGCTTTTCTTGGGGCTGTGCGTGCCGCTGGGCGTGCAGCACGAGTGCGCAACGCCCCAGGGAGCATCCCAAAGCAAAACCCATCCCAGCATCTCGTCCTCATCCATACTGCAGGATCGCTCCCTCGGCAAGGCTTGGTCGTAATGGTTTTGGTCCTGCTGTGACCGGGGGGTGTTGAAAAGGCTGAACCCAGAGGACTGAGGAGATGCTGGTTATTCGAGATGTTTTGAGAAGGAAATGGACTCCGGGACCTGAGACGATCTCTACGCTGCATCGCTGCGATAAGATGCAAATTGCTCTGTGGTGCGCGGGAGCCGCCGGCAGCGGGGCCGCGTGTTTGGGGCTGTTTGACAGGATTTTTACGTCCAGTTTTTCTCTTTTTCCCGAACATCCAGGCCTCCTTCCTGGAATTTATTTTAAATCAAGACACTATATAGCATTTAAATATTATGCAGGGGTCGTTTGTTCTCCATCTTTTTCTTTTTTAAATTAGCCAGACCCAGGAGAAGGTAGATGAGGAAGTCAGATGGGTCTCGCTTGTAACTATTATTTTTGTTTCATATGCTTCCTTTCTGCTAGAGATCACCTTCTCACAGATAATACAGTTGCCTAGCATGAAAATAATAATAATGGTGTTGGATGGGGTGTTTTTCTGTCTAGATTTAAAAACCAGGGAACGTGTTACAAGTAGATGAGGCCTTAACTTGCCTTAAACGTTGGATTCCATCAAGATTTACCAAGTACTAAGCTTGGGGTTAAGCTTTTTGAAGTGGCCCGTACTGAGGGGTGCGAGGTTGTTACCTGGTAAAGGCAGCTTCTGCTTTACGGGTATGTGCGGTTTCCTCATAAACGAGAATTTTGCATATTGGTCCTCCTGCCTCAATTGCTAGTCCCTGGGAACCGGTGTGTTTTTCTCCTGCTTTTGCTGATATTTGCATGCAGTCCTGTTTTAGTGCAACATTGTGATGACAACTGTCCCCACCGAATTAGGAGACAGCTTTGGTGCCCGCGTTTTCTGCGGATGCATATGGCATTTAGTCTGCATGCGGTGGTTTTTTAAACATGCTGAGGGGTGTATTCAGTTGCTCTGGCAGCATAGCTTTTCTTCTTTCAGTATCTGAGAGCATAATTTCAGTGAAAGTATGTTTCTGAGTGTATGCTCATCTTGAGGCTTGGAACGAAAGCCTCCTGCTGAAAAGACTGTAATTCTTTCCTCCCCGAAAAGAGACGTGTTGCTAACTTCTTCACTTCCATTTCCAGCTGTCCCATTTCCTCCCACGCAGCGGCTCACTCTGAAGGAGGTGTTTGAGGATGGGAAGCCTAGGCTTGACGTCCTGAAGAGCCACTTGATAAAGGAAGGGCGCCTGGAAGAGGATGCTGCGCTGAAGATCATCAACGATGGGGCTGCCATCCTTAGGCACGAGAAGACAATGATTGAAGTGGAGGCTCCGATCACAGGTCAGAGAGCTTTCTGTGGCTGGAGTCCTAAATAAGGGCCATCTAGGAAACATGAGCTGCTCAAAGCGGCAGGTTTTCTGCTGTGTTCCTTCCACCAGCAAGGTTTTTAAATTGCCTGAAAGCTCAGAAGAGAGGATTTTGCTGGTGTAGATTGAGTACATCTTTGCAGAAGCTGGATGTAAAGCAGGGGTGGCTTGGGTCAGAGCACAGCCATGCTATGCTCCTTGTTGCTGTCATGACCTTTCTTTTCTTAGCATGTAATTCTGTCCCTCTTTTGTGCTGCTCTTCCTCCCCTAGTGTGCGGTGACATTCATGGGCAGTTTTTTGACCTGATGAAGTTGTTTGAAGTTGGAGGATCACCCAATAACACCCGCTACCTCTTCCTGGGAGACTACGTGGACAGAGGCTACTTCAGTATAGAGGTGACAAAGTTGAGCCTGGGGCTGCTAGTACTAAACTAACCGAGACTGTTGAACTAAACACTAAATACAGACCTCTCTCATGCTGGATTTTATGCTCTAGTCTAGGTTTGCATGCAAGGAAAAACATGTTGTAGGTCACTTACGGTATGATTTTTGGCAGAAAAGTGATGTCCAAATGTCATGATTTTGAATTGGATCCTCACCCAGTGACAGAGTTAAACAGCAGCAGTGGGGTTAACGACTAAACTCTGGCTTCTGAACTCGAGTTTTAATATCACTTGTAGCTGTCAGTCAGGGGAACAAGAGGGAGAGTTGATTGTATGTTGCAGGCAACAGGATCCTACCAGGCAGTGGGAAGCAAATGTTTAAAAACTTGCAGGATTCAGCTTAGCAGGGAAAAGAAAGCGCTACACTACTGAGTCACTGCTTCCCTACAGTCCCCCTGAAAGCATCAGCCTTGCAGTGCCAGAGACAGGGTCAGGAGAAAGGAGCAATAAATCACCTGGGCTGTTGTACATCTCGCTGTGACCCAGGAGCTTAGTGCCGAGGCATTTAATTGTGTATCTAGCCATGCTGTGCCCGTGTGACAATCTGCCTTGTCACAATAACGCTGTCACCTTACAGACATCGGCCGAACATCTGGCGTCGTGTTAGGATTTTGCAGCTCTGTGGGATGCCACCGACCAAGTATTGAGTAACACTGCGAATTGTTGGTCTTAAAGGGCAAAGTAATCGATGGGTCCCCGTGGTTGCTGCTGGCTCACTGAAGGCCTGGGAGCGACAGAGCAGGCAGTACGGGAGAGCTGTTAGCAAATGCTGCAAACCCCAAGGGATTGCAGCCTTCTGGTTTCGCAGAGGCAGAGCCGGGTGGAAAAGGAGTGCTTATTCCAGTTGGAGGCAACGTAATGGGGGGCATTTGGGGAAACGGGGGCATGAAAGGTGGTAAAACTGGCCTGGAATAACAGAGTAAGTGGTTTCTTTTTGAAGAGGGAGGGTGCATACCACGATGCAGGAATAGCTGAGCGGAGGAATCTTTCTCAGTTAAATTTTGGGGAGGAACTCTCACAGGCAGCGATGAAGGCGGTTAATGCAAGTGCTTCTCTGAAGGATTCTGCAGAGGATTTAGGAGGGTACCGCTGAAGGCTTGTGCTTTAGCAGCATTCTGGCTTACTTCCAGCCTTGCGCTTCGTGTGTTGCTAAATACTGACAGCGAGCCAAGGTGTGACGACGAGCAGTTTCCGGGGTAGCGGGGACGGATGCTCGAAAGGTGGGGTTGTGGCTGTTGGGATTTCTGGTGGTGCTGGCAGGAGGAGCCCCGTAACCCCTGGGGAGGAAGGGGAAGGACAGGCATCTGACTGCTTGTTTAAATGGCTTGGCTTGCGCAAATTGGGTTTGCAGTTTAGGTGTATTTACCTGGAAAAGAGATTATATTATAGCAGAGCAACTCTTTACTGAGATAAGATGTGGATTTTTTTTTTTTTTGTATTAACCAAGAAACCTTCAAACGAGAGTTGTCGTACCCTGTGCCTACACATGAATTTTACAGATCCTGGGTGGTGAAGTGCTTCTCCCACTCTGCTCTTACCCTGCGATTGATCTGACATGGGGGTTTTACTCCCAGGTCTGCAGAAGTGAGTGCCTGAGTTGGGGATCGATGCCCTCATCTCTCTATGCTGTGATAGTACGGAGGAATTCCAGGGGGATGGACGATGAGTCCGCCTTGGAGAACAGAGGTGTTTTTTTTTTTTTTTTTTTTGAGGAGGAAGGTCTGAAAATTATAGGTAAACCATCTGTTGTGGCCTGACACTGACCGAGGGCCTGTGCCAGGCAGCCCGGTGTTTTCGGGCTCGAGAGCCTTGGGACAGTTGGTCTTTGTCAGCTCTGAGCAGAAAGTTTTTATTTCATGCTGCTCTTGACTCTCCTCCTTCCCCTTTCCCCCCGTGTCTGCAGAGGGAAAGCCACCGAGCGCTCCGTTACCCCACAGAGCTAGCATTGATCTTTCACGAATCAGGGTGGGCTTTGATTAGTACATGCGGGGGCTGATCCAAATGTCACTGATAAAGCAGAATCTAGAAGGCTTGATTCCCTTGTTCCTATTGATGTGTGCCTCTTCTTTCCACCTACTGCAAAGTGCAGCCGATGTGTTTTAAGAGATTCCCACCTGGGTGTGCAGAAACTGGTTTCTATAGTGAAACAACAGGAGGTTTGCAGCTGGTGGGGAGGATCGCTACAAGCAAAGAGTTAACAATGCCGAATGGGTGTCTTTGCATTATATTTTTTTTTTTTTAAAGACTGCTATAAAATGCAAAGCTGTAGCAGCTGGACTCTGAAGTGTGGAGATTGCTGATCTGTGAGCGTTTCGGGTTTTGGAGTTTTGATCGCTGTATCCCGGAGGCTCAGGTGATGGAAAGGCATCCAGGTTTCCCTGTGCTTTCACCGCTGGGAAGGTGGAGAGAGCCAGTGTCATCAGGCTTTCATGAGTCACCGCACAAGCTTGTGCATCCATGTACTGGGTGGGGAATATTATCGAGTGCCTGCCCAGAGCAGCTGATAATCATGACCTTTTAACTGAATGAAATAGGAGGTAATTGTATAATTGCATCCTGATGCAGGCAATCAGGAAACAAGATGCAAAACTGGGGGCCAAGGAGGTGTTAAGGTAAACTGTGTTGCTTGTTAGCAGCCCAAATAACCCTTGCAAGCTTTCCCCATTGCTGTGAGTATTTGGTTGTCAGGGTAAAAGGAGCAGTTTGTGGCTCAGACAAAACCTTTAAAAACCCCAAAAGCCTCTGTTCATCAACTCAGCTGGATGTCTTCAACAAATTATTTCTGGGCCTCTGGCTTAGGGAAATTCTCATTTAAAAACGTTCATTCCCAGTAAGTATAATGAGGCCATGAAGCGTGGTTTGGTTGGGTTTGTTTTTTTTTTTTTAAAGAAAAAAGTTGTGGGGTGAGAGGGAAGGGAAGCAACTGTGTGAAAGCTGAGACGGCTGATGTCTAGTGGAAGAGGACTCTGCAAAGCGTTTGCTTTCAGTCCGTGCCACAAAGCCCCCTGCGACAGCGAGACTAACCGGCCACGGACTCAAACGTTGTAGGGAAGGGTGACAGGCAGCACGGAAATGGGGCTGAACACCTCCATTTGGAGATGCTGATGAGACAGCATCCTGACGAAGGATTCTCTCGTCAGTCTGCAGGTGGGAAAGATGCTTCCTTCAAAGTGCTTTAAGCTTTTAGTTACATCTCCTAGCCCTTACACAAGAGAGGTCTGTGCCCATGTTAGTCAATGAGGGACCATCCTGGTCCGTGAAGCCAGAACTGCCGGAATACAATGAATAGAATTGTTTTATTAAATTACGAAGTGAAACAATTATTATGACCAAAAATTGAATCTATGGAAAGAGTAGATTTATCAGTAAAGATGGCATGATAATGGCATACACCTTTGCCAGGCTAGCTTTTCAAATCCAGTTACAATGGGACACATGATTGTTGCCTAATTACGGAATTGTATGTACGGTAATCTTGCCAGGATTGAATGCACCGTTTTATCCAGAGTAATATTAAAGAGATCCAGTCAATGTCGTAAGGTGCGAGCGAAGGTAGATTCGTGGGCCAAACATGGGACCGGGATGCAGGAGTTTTGCCGTGCTGTTTCTTCTGTGCCTGCTCCGGGAAGAGCTGGCAGGCTCGATGTTTATAACTTTATTGTAAATGCCGGGTTTTGTAAATGGTATGAGAGATTACGGTGTGGCTTGTGGCGGGCAGGTTTGGCAGCAGCCCCTCTTGCTGTCGCTTTGGGTTGCGGGTAGCAATTCCTCTCGCAGTTCCCCCCACCGTGACCTGCTGAGCTTTCCCCTTGTGAGTGAAAGGGGAGGAATCAAATGGGGGCACGGGCGCGAATGCTTGGCTTTGGGCTTCAAACCGATAGGCAGAATAGGGGGAGAAGTAGAGTATTTAGGCCTAGTAAGCCATAATTGTCTGGAGTTGCTACTAGGCTATTGTAAACACGCAGTAATCAATTCCTGGGCACAGTGCCTTGAAAGTCTGGGAAAGGGATCTGTACAAAACGCCAGGAAGCATCTGAGGCATGCGAGTGCAGAAAACTCCCTCGTTCCAGCTCCTCCGGAGCTCACGAGGGCTGTTGAATGTCCTTTACTCATCGTTACCCCACTAGTACCTGGCAGCCCCCCACGTCCTTGTGAAATAGCTGCAAACCACGGGGAACTGCAGCGATACTGGAGACGTTTGCTCTTGACGTCTGTGGTTTGCTTGCTGCGTGTGTCCAGGAAGAATTGTGGTGCCGAGTGACTCCGTTCACTTCCATTTCACTTTAAAACACTTCGAATGTATTTTTAAATATCTCTTCTGCAAGTTGCTGACCTTCTGTACAGCCCAAATCCTCCTCTTTGTTGATGGCGTGTCTCTACTTCCTTGCTTTGCTTTGAACCAGTGATGCCAGGGCTGGTTGCTTTCTCCAGTCTTTAGCCGGTCGCTTGGTTCGTTTATAGTGACTTTCACTTTTCAGTTCTCATGCTATCCCAGAAAAGTGACGTTTAGGTTGCAAACACAGGAGGTTAAAGCTTTAAATCACAGAATAATTATAAATGGTTTTGTTGGGAACATGTTAACAGATGCAGTAAAACATTAGTTTTGCTAGCCTTAACTACAGCTTATATTACCTGCCACTGGCCCTGTTTCTGTTCAGTTTTAAAATTCAGAATTTGCTGTCCCGTCTTTCTTTGTGGGGTTGAATTCTGAGTTAGATGCAGACGGGTGCTTTACAGCTCCTTGGGGTTTTAGGGATCCCTGCATGTAGCTGGAATGACTAATGTATAGCTTACCTTGCAGGTTCAGTGCTTAAATACAATATCTAAGGTGTCTGTACTGGAAACTAACTTGAAACTGGTTTATTTTGGTTCTGGAGGTTGTTTCCATGCCACAGCAGCTGGTTCCCGGAGATCTGTGCACCAGATCAGCAATGTTTTTAAGTGTAAAACTGTTGACAGACTTCATGGTTCATGTTCTCAAAGTGCGCCGTTTCTGTAGCATGTCAGCCTAAAGGGTAAGCTCTTATTAGAGACTTTAATCCAGATCTTCAAGCTTGCTGTCATTATGGGTTGTCCTTCCAGCACTCAAAATCAACAAGGGAAATGTGGTAACATTTCCCCATGCTGGATATCTGCTGATTTAGCTGTCAGCTTGACAACGTATAGCGCAGAAGGGTAAGCGCACTTGCTTTCCAGCCCTTCCCTTCTTCACGTAGCCTCTTTGGAAAGCCACCATGAAATATTTCTGGGAGCCTGCTGCAAATGATTGTTTCAGTTTGACTTTGGTCTGCACCTCATCAAAGACGATCTTTTTACAGGTGTTGCTGCTCAGATAGGGGATGTGGAAAGCCCTCTTCAAAGCCAGAAGGCTTTACTAAGCTTGTTTTTTGGTGAGGCTTTTCCTGTTTTGAACTTGAACTTCACATGACTGTAAGCGTAAGCAGAAAAACAGAGCGGGGGGGGAATTCAGTGGGGAAGATCAAGTTTAATTTTTCTAATGTTTAATATACTTGATAAAATGTCTATCAAGATGGCTGTCTGTTACACTTGATGGTCTCTGGTTTCGATTGCAGTGGGACATCTGGAGCGCACATCTCGCTGCGCAGCTGGTTTTGCTTTGCTGCTCTGAAAATGGGTGCTTTTTGCTTTGGTTTCTGCTGGAAGGAAAAGCTGCCCCCACCCAGCCCAGAGCCGGTTTCAGTTGAACGCAATCTCATTTGTCACTTCTCCAACTCAGGCCTAATATAGAGAAATGCTCAGTGTGGCTTTCCCCCACTGGTGAAGTTGGCCAAGATAAGATCTACTGCCGATTATGGAGCTGGGTTTCTATCAGGGTTCCACTTTGAATGCAGCTTGTTGGGTGTCTTCCCAGAAACACTTAGTGAAGTCTACGGATGATTAGTGCCCTATAAAAGGTTTTTATTACATGCCATCTCCTCCTTCCCTTTCTTGCAGTGTGTGCTGTATTTATGGAGTTTAAAGATAAATCATCCCAAAACGTTGTTCCTCCTTCGAGGGAACCATGAGTGCAGGCACCTCACAGAATACTTCACCTTTAAGCAGGAATGTAAGTATCAGCAGCGTAAGGATTTAAATATATTGTGTTGTGACCAGGTGTGGGTCTTAATTTTTGTGCCTGCCACGAGTGGTATAGTTAGCTCTGGAGCTGTAAAAACCTGTCATCTTTTTTTCCTGCATACTTAGCTCTTCTCCTGTTTCAGCTCCTGCTAAAAGGAAAAAAAGCCAAATATATAAGTCCTGTAAAGTACTGAGTGCATGTTGATGTGGCCTTCTGGTTACAAAGAATGAGCGTGGATGGAAGAAATGCGAACGCATCTTCCCTGTCTTGCTGATGAGCCAGTTGCACGCACCCCCCCTCCCTGACTTTCAGGCCCAGCAACATATAATTACTGCCAAATGACTTTCAGCTCCAGATTGTGCAGCTGGGATCAGTGATTACAATTGGAAGCAAATAAAGGATTTGTTCCTCCGTGTTTGCACTAGGGAGAATCATTACCTTTAAGATCATTTTAGTTGAGTTAAAGATAGTTTCATGCAGCATTTACATATTTTTAAACCAACGGTGATGAAAGGTCAGGGAATGACCCCTCTCCCCGGAGGATGACAGTCATTCCTCCAAGCAATAAAAAAGGTATACACTAGCAACATGCAGTTCTCTATTAGGGAATAGTTGCTCAAGGACCCGACCTCAAGGAATAGTTATGGGCAAGGCACAAGTCCGATCTTCAGCCCTTCAGCTCTGGATGCTGCTGGACAGGGTAAGGCTGATAGGTACCGAGATAATGACATCTGTTTACTCAGAAATGAGTTGGAAAACACCAGCCAGTTCTCTGCTGGATACTCTAGTCATCAGATGGTGGTAGATGAGCTCCTGTTGAGCTGGGCTCAATTTGAACCAGAAAGCCAGAGGTGATGGGGGTTTTTTCCCCCTTTGGAAAACAGAAGATACTGCCTTTCCACTTCCTGTATCGTAGCGTGCAGCTGAAAAAACCTGTTAGTATCTCTGAAATAAAGCTGGAGGAAAGGTAAACTTTCCATTCGTGCACTTTTTTGCTTTAGCCAGAGATGGATTTTATAGCAGTAAAGGGGCTTTCTCGAAGGTCTGGCTATGTTAACATATTGCTGCCCTGCGAAGGGGCTGCAGATGCAAGAAGACAGGCGCTTGACGTACAGTGATCTCTGTTCCTGCTCTCTGTTCTAACGGGAGGTGTGGAGAGATATTTCTGAACATACTTGGAGGCTTGCTGTAAAAGCTAAGCTGCTTTCGGAAAGGCCGTGTTATCTCTGTTTAATGTATTGAAACATCCTCTTCACCTCTGTTAAGGTGAGGCATCCAGCGGGGACTGTGATCATTGGTAGCCCTGAAAGATCCTGTGTGAAGGTTCATTTAACTGCAGGCATCTTGGTCAAATTCTGACTCAAAGCACTCGTGTCCAGCCGAAAAGGCAATTCCTATCTTAAATGATTGTGTAATATTGCTGTGCCAAATTAAACAGCTGCTGCACTTCCCAGTGTCTAATCTGCCTAGCAGCTAGGCTGGTAAGACTCTTTGAGTCTAGAGGTGCAGTATGAATGTAGGAAAGCGACGGGATGGCTTTATTAGTATCCCAAGTTTTCTATTACAGTGGCAAGCGCCTAGCCTCTTTTCTATGTTAATCTTAGCGCAGGTGTTCTAGAAAATAGCTTGAAGGGAGATTAATATTCTTGACCATGTCCAGATTACTGTGAAGCCTTTTCGTCTTCGTGTCCAACAAGCATTTTCTAAGTCAGCATTTTCACTAATACACGGGTGCAAAGTTCGACTTGGTGGGCCATAGGCATAGAGTTTCCGTATCACCTGAGGAGTTAGGTTCCTTGAACTTGCTTATCAGCACTTTGGCTGATCAAAGCTTTGCTTAATGCTTCTTATATCATGTAGGTTTGGATGCATGAATGACTCCCCCTTTAAAAAGAAAAAAGAAAAGAAAAGATTTAAAAAAAAAAAAAAGCTTCTGCTTTCAGCCTGAGCAGTCTTTGTTGTGCAAATGGGTAAATTAATTCAGTTCTTCCCTCTCTTCCTCCCCCTGCCCCTCATCTTTCCAGGTCGAATCAAGTATTCGGAGCGAGTGTATGATGCGTGTATGGATACATTTGACTGTCTTCCTCTTGCTGCCCTCTTAAACCAGCAATTTCTGTGTGTTCATGGAGGACTGTCTCCAGAAATCACGTGTCTAGATGACATTAGGAAAGTAAGTAATCTCCGTGGTCCTTTCACATAGCTTACAAGTAATAGTGTGGTTAATGGCTTGCTTGATTCCTGCATGGAGTTCCAGGTTGAGGCTCCTGTGCTCTGCATGTCCACACCGTAGGTGTGTGTATGCTGCTGCAGCTCTCACCAGCATTGTCCTGATTTTGTGTACGTTTTTCAGTTAGACAGGTTTAAGGAGCCTCCGGCCTTTGGTCCAATGTGTGACCTGCTCTGGTCCGATCCATCGGAGGATTACGGCAATGAGAAAACACTGGAGCATTTTGCCCACAACACTGTTCGAGGCTGCTCCTATTTCTACAGGTAAGTGGTGTTTTAGGGGGCTCTGATGGACTAGGGTTTTTTGTCTCCCCTTACACTAAGGTGTATGGGGAGATAAATTGCTATTCACATCACTCTGTGGGACTTCACAGTGTACCTGGCTCTGAAATAGTCTTCAGTTGGCTCTAATGCACAAAATCTTGTTTGTTTTTTCTTCTCCTGTAATATTGAGCTCTCTTTGGATATGTTGCTCTATGAAATTGTGGTATCGGACAGCAGAGATGCTTCTTTTAGCTGGCAGGGTGCCTTTTGAATGGTTTTCAGGCACTGGACAGTACCAGGAGCTCTAGGAAATAATCTTTTCCTGTCTAAAAGAGAAGCATTTGTGCTGACAGACCACTTGTAACCCGGCTGATAGGGAGGATTTGGCACCAGCGGTCTGTTTAACAGAATGCATTGCAATTAATTTTGGAATGATCTAATACATACTGGCCTTGTTTGGGGATGCTGGACACAAACTGAATGGATGCTGCAAGTGGCTGGTTCCTGAAACCAAGACCATGGGTGTTATCTGCTCTCCTGCGCTACGTGCTAATGTATACTTGCTTTTTGTTTTCCAGTTATCCTGCAGTTTGTGAATTTTTGCAGAACAATAGTTTGTTATCTGTAATCCGAGCTCACGAAGCCCAGGACGCTGGGTAAGTGCTGCAGCCTGGTAGCTGAGCAGGCTCCGTCTGCGTTCGTGCTATCCTTAGCAAGACCAGTATGTTTAACACTTGACCTGTTTTTCAGGTACCGAATGTACAGGAAGAGCCAGACAACAGGCTTTCCATCATTAATCACAATCTTCTCTGCACCAAATTACCTAGATGTCTATAACAACAAGGGTAAGGCTGGCAAGGCCAGGGCTCTGCTGCTGTTCGGATGTCAGTACTGTCCTCGCGCGCTTAGGAAATCCCTCTCCGTCTTCCCTTGCCTTGCCCGCTCTGCCCTCTCTTCTGGTTGCATTCTTATGCATGAAATGAAAAAGAGCTTTATATGTTAAACTGACGGCAGCTGGGGAGCTGGAAGTGGCTGGGTTCTCTGACTCGAAGACTTGATGTATTACTGTGGCAATTAGCTGTCAAGTTATAAAGCCTAGAATAATGCTTTCATTTCCAGCCACATGACAACTAAGCGCTATTGATGAATGCTGCCATAAAAGAGAAGCTGCTAGTATAGGCAAGCTTTTAACTTCACTGTGCCCCTAAAACCGTATTGAGTATGATGGGGAACGTTCCTCAGCTGTGGGGTTTTTTTGCCACTTGCTTGGGATCTTGTCCCTGTGTTCATCACTTCTGATTTGCATAAATTTTAACAGCTTTGTTAAATTGTCCTTCACTATTAGGATGAGCTTTAGTGAAACAACGTAATGGGTAAACTGAAAAATATTGCTTAAGCCGCCTCATTTTGGAGAGCTGGTAGTTTGATTCTGCATGAGTGCAACCTCTTGTTGGTAATGAAGTTTCATTAGTGCAGGTACAGCTCCCAGAAGTTGACAGTGCCTATGGACATGTGTTGTCTTTCCTTTCTCTCTCCCAGCTGCTGTACTGAAATATGAAAACAATGTCATGAACATCAGGCAGTTCAACTGTTCCCCTCATCCGTACTGGCTTCCAAACTTCATGGATGTCTTCACATGGTCTTTGCCTTTCGTAGGGGAAAAGGGTAAGAGATATTTGGATTTCTGTTACGAGTTGCCCAGTGACTGGTCACAGTACCCTGAGTGTTAGAAACCTGTCCCACGGGCTATTAAATGTGTTGGGAGAGTGTTGTGACTCATTAATATCAGATAGCACTGGAAAGTAGTTCAGGTTCAAGGAGATCTGCGTAATACTGGGTAAAGTTCACGTGAAAATAATTGTTGATATCTGTTTTAGAAAGCTTTTCCCGATAAAATGATCCTGTCTTGCTATTTCTGCATTGCTGATGGAGCCGATCTTGGGTGGTGTGGCCCCACCTCAGAATTTGGAGACATTTCTCTTGCTCTGGGTTTGCAACAGAGAAATTAAAATCTCCTGTTGGCTTGCGGCCCACCAAAAAGGAAGCATTCACTTCAGTTTAAAGGCTTATTTCATTCTGAAGGAGGCGAGGCAGCTTAAAATATGACCAAGACTTTGCCTCAATTTCTCAGCGAAAGGGTTTTTACCTCTCCTGGTGAGTTTAAATTCCGCTCCAGCGTTGTATGTTTGGAGTATGACTTAAAGGTCTGAAGCGCCAAAGGTTTTGTGACTTTGAGGAACCAAAGGTTGAATTCCCCCCAGACTTGACTTTCTTGGAGCCAGGTGGCCTGTTGTGCGGGTCGGGGTGGGGAGGTGGGACCTTCACAGCGGGCCCAGGCTGTTCTGCATGAATGTTGGCACCCCGCTCCCCACGTCTGTTTCATCTGTGATGTGCTTGGACTGCATCCACCTCCTTGGCAGAAGGTGTAAAGTATGTCGTCTGCTCTGGGTACTGCTGCGAGGTACCAGCAGTATGCGGCTAAAAGTGTCTTTGGGCTTCCACTTCCAGAGTATAAATGACCTTGAAATCGTTTGCTTGTCCAGCTCGTCCTCCAAATACCTCTGTCTGCCAAGCGTGCGCACCGGGCCTCTCTAATCTTCCTGTCTGTACTTTTTACAGTCACAGAAATGCTCGTTAACATCCTCAACATATGCTCCGATGATGAGTTGATTTCAGATGGTGATGAGACATTGGAAGGTAAAAAAACGCTGTTACGACCGAGCTGGTAACAGTGGGGGGGTGAAGGTGGGGAAGGTGTATGATGCTAGCTCAAGAGTGATCAGCACTTGATTTATAGCTGGATGCCCAGCCAGGGTCTCCAGTTCCTTTTTGGCCAACCCTTGTGCAGTTCTGGGTAGGAAGCTTTTTTTTTTTCCCTTTGCTATTCAGTCACAGAGAAATTAAATTATATTCACTGCGACAGACTCTTCTTGCCAGCTACTCTGGAGAATGGCTTCCTGCTCCTTACAGAGACTGCTTCCCAAGTGGTTATTTTTTCCCCAATTCAAAATTTTCTGCACCAAAATATCTACCCAATCTTCTCATCTGTTGCAGTGAACTCCTCTGTAAAGTGGCTTCTCGTGTCACCCCAAAAAAAGTAGAATGCAGTTTTTGGCCCTGGTTTTAAGCTATGAAAGGGACAAAACAGTTGCTGAGCTGATCTGCAGTTTCTATATCGGGGGGATCACTTGAGAGCGAGGTGATGGCCCAGAGGAAGCTCAGGCGCAGGCGTGGGGCATGCAGCGAGAAGTGGGGCCGTGAGCATGCACGGGGGGGTCCGGGGGAGCTGCCTGTACAGACGCCTGTAGGGTGGAGGACAGTCAGTCCCGCAGAGAAGCAGAACACCATTGTGGTACAACAGGGTGCCGCTGCTTCGGTCAACAGGTTGAGACTTTAACCCGCTTCTCCCATTGCATTTCGTTTTTGGTTTTTTTCTTTCTCCCTCCCATGAAAATTAAATTTGTTTCTTCTATCTCTGTCTTCATCTACTTGTTTCTTGGTGTCTCCTCTCCCTGAAGATCACTACATTTCAAGCTATCAGAAAGGTACCCAGCTAGAATTTGCTACGAGCTTAATTTTCACTGCCTGTGCCACCAGATTCCTTGGAGTGGATTTGAATAGCTGACTAGTTGGGCAGTCTCTTCATCCCCTTTCAGTTTTAACATAAGCGCCGTGTGTTTTTTAACCCTTCTGCGTTCCTCCAGGAACTTGAGAAACGGGGTCACGTTTCTATCTGACTTCTGAATGCAGCCACTTAGTGCATGGCTGAGCCATCGGTGCATGTTAGACCTCCGGTTTGGCTTGTACTGTCCTAATGTGTAGTTGGGCCATGTGAGGAATCTCAGCTGAGAGGAGATGTATTTGTTACCTCTTTTACTTTGATTTTTGTTTGTTTTCAGTTACCCTCCATGCTTTTCTCTCATGTTCGGTCTGTATAGCGGAAGGGGAGTTCACATATCTCACTTTGTGTTTGTGTGGGGTCAAAGCAGAGTTGCAAGGCTCCGGCCAGCCGTTCACTGTGCGCGTTGGATGCCAAAGCTGATGCTTGCGTGACACTCCTCCCCGCGGCGAGCACAGCCCGGTGTTCTGCGGTGTTCATCAGCAGTCAGATTCGTCAGTGTTCTGCCTTGCAAAACTGTGTCTACATGGCTGAGTCATTTGTGTTACATCCTGTGTAGTGTGATCAAACCTGGTGAGCTTCGAACAAGACCTATCCGATCTGTTTCCTTTGGTGGTTCTACTCTCTTTAGACCTTTAAGTCCGTGTGTCATCTCGTTGGTGTTGCCCTTCTCACTGCCATCCTGACCGCCATCCTCTCAGCACTGTTCTCTCAAGAGTGTAGCTGTGAATCTGTAAACCATGATTTCTTTTCCTGGAGTCAGGCAGGTGCTTCATATTGACATTACCTGTGCCTGGAGAGCAGGAAACCTTAAACATGCTGGTGGTTTTTTTTCTCTCCCTAAGGTGGGACAACAGTCCGTAAAGAGATCATCAGGAACAAGATTAGAGCCATTGGGAAGATGGCGCGTGTCTTCTCGGTTCTTCGGTAAGGAAGAAGCTTGTGATTTGGGGTTTGGGTAACGGGGGACGTTGGTCAGGCTGCTCCGGGCAGGCGGAGTCCTGCTGGGGAAAAATCTTACGAGACTGTTGCTTCAGAGTAGATGGCAAAGGCTCGAGGTGGTGGTTTCTGTATGCCTGGTGGTCTGACTCTTGGAAACCTTCATCTCAAGCACCGTCACCTTTGCCAGCAGAAATGCTGCTGACTAGGTATATTTAGCCCCTTCAGGATGCATTTGCTGCGCCGTAGCTCTGGTGCGTCGTGGCTGAGTAAGCAGAGGTCCTGTATTTACGAGGCAGGGTTGCGCTCAGTGCCCAGCAGATCGGACGCGCGCTGCCTGTGGTCAGCACAGGGCAGACTCTGGCTTTCATGCCGCTCGCCACTAACAGTCTTGCGTGGATCTAACTGAGCATTGCATCGATCTCTCAGTAACCGGTTGCGTTGCCTCTTACTTGCAGAGAGGAGAGCGAGAGCGTGCTGACTCTCAAAGGCCTGACTCCCACAGGTACACTGCCCCTGGGAGTGCTCTCAGGGGGGAGGCAGACCCTACAGACTGGTGAGTATGAACGATCCTCTTCTCTGCAACACTGCATCCCCTCTGCAGTTTTATACCTGGTCTTCAGCTGCCCCGAAAACCGTTCGATCGGTTCCCGTAGGCGTAATTCGGGGTGCCAGGGGACCCGAGAGGTGGTTCAGGCCCACGGGGAGGAAGGATTCAGAAATAGGAAAAAGCAGAAATGTAGGTGGGGATGTGGAGAGCCTTCCAAGATGTCCCTGTATACCCTCGAGGAGGGGAACGCGAGGGAAAAAAGACAACAAACAGCATCCCGCCTAAAGCATGTGTATTGCTTTATTGTATGTTTCTGCAACAATTTTTATCATTTATTTCCCTTCTAACGCTGCATGATAAGTATCCTCTGCTTCACCTCTCTGCTGCTGTTGTGTGATAGCGTATATATGAATGTAATAGTAAACACGCCTGCTTGTTTGTTCTTTGTTAAACAAAACCCCTTCTTCGATTTTGACCCTATGAAACTGTGAATCCCAAACAGAGGAAGCTTAGCTTTAGTTGAAGGAAGGAGATTCTTCCAGGCCTGTATGTTTCATATTAAGACTTCTCTCGGCCCCCTGGTTTTGATCTGTTTTTGGAGGTTTCTCTTCTGTGCTTGCTGGCAAATACTTTGCTCCCTCCCTCAGCAGCCAACTGGTCTGTCTTAATAGTGTGCTGAGAGCAGGACTGAGCTAGCGATCTGCGTGCTTTAAACTCGCAGGGCAGGGAGATTGGCTGATGGTCAGGGAATGAGTTATCATAGTAACATGTGTCCCCAGAGGGAATCCTGTAATCTAGTGTTTTAATCCTTTCCTGCCGCCAGCCTTTGAATGCTGGCGTCTAACCAGCCTGCTTTCCCCTTGCTATCAGCGCTGGGTAATTTCCTGCGGGCTCAGAAGAGAGGGCTTGTTCTGGGATTGCCTTGCCTTGATTAAATAGTTCACAAGTGAGAAACGTGTAAATATTGCTGCCCGCTCCTGGGGATGGGGAGGGATGCGGTATCGCTCCCAAACTCATAGGTTTCTCTGCCTGCAGAGGAGTATGATTTTTTTTTTTTTCTTTTTTTTATAGCAACCACAATGGTTTCTGTCGCCCCAGTTCTGCTGGAGGTATGGGAACAGAGCCTGAGTGGGAAGGCGGCTGTTACAGCTCGAGCAGCCAGCTCGCTCGTGGTGCCGCAGCTCTGCCCCTATAGCTGACAGTGCAGGGAGCGGGTCGTGCTGCGACGCTCTCCTGCACCTTCCCCTCTCGGGGGCTGGGGGGGTGTCCTCTAAGGGGCTCCCCCGAGTAAGGAAGCTGAGATTTGTGCATCTCCCTGAGACAGGACAAACAAGCTGGACCTTTGCTGCTGCCTTACCTGACCCTGCCTGCCGCCTCCTCCCGTGGCTGCGGGCTTCCCACCCCTTGCTGTTCCCGGCACCCCGTGCTCCCCTCAGCAGCACCCTGCTTTTCGTGCCCTTCTCACGCTCCTTTCCCCGTCGTGCCTCCTTCTCTCACCCCTTCCCGTTTCACATGTCCCTTCGCACCGCGCCGTCTGCTCGCAGCAGCCTCCTGGTGAACGTACAGGCGCTCCTTCAGCAGCCGTGCTGGGAGCCCGTCTGCTCGGCAGGGAGAGGAGGGGGCTGCACCCCTTTTGGGGTGCCTCTGCACCCCAAAAGAGGAGAGACAGGGCTGCAGGTAGCAGTGGCGGGGCCCCTTCCCTCCCTGAGCCTCCTGCCAACCTTTCGCAGCACGGCTTAGCAAAATCGGCTGAGTAAAGTCACCGAATCTGGAGCAAAGATGCTCAGCTACAACTCCATTCTTCCTCCATGGCCTCTCAGGGACCAAGTGGCCTTTGTATTGTGTCCAAAGCAAAAAAACTGTGGCGTTTTGAGGCTAAAAGCAGGGGATCTGTTCTAGGGAAGGGCCTCCTCCCAGATGTTGAGGCAGGGACTACCAAAACTTGGACAGCTGCTGCAGCAGATTTAGGAAGGGGGACGTTGCTCAGCTTTATGGTGCCTTGTTGCTTGGTAACACTTTTAGGAGGTGGAGCTGAAGCCAAACTGGATTTGAAGCATCAGCCTGGCTTTTATGTTATAATTCAAGGCATCGGGAGCGGAGCAGCCTGGTATCGGCTGCTGCCTGCCCTCCCCCGCAGAACAAACTGCCCCTCTCTTCCCCGCTGCTCCGAAAAGTCATCACGTCCCTCGGGGTCACTTCCCTCATGTTGGCTCTGGTGGTTGGGGCTTTGCTGTGGGATGAATTCCACATAATTTACCTTCTGAAGGTGGCCAGGGTGCCCTAGAGCCACTGAACTGGGAGCAGGGGGGCTGTAAATGCAAGTGGAGACCCATGGCTTAGTCCGAGACTATTGCTGTCCTTGCCGTGGGACGCCTGCATGCCCGAGCCCTCCAGCGCATGCAGCAGCGAGCCATCTCTCTGCTTCTCTGTTTCTTTCCATCGGATTTATCTGTGTGACGAGTCCAGCGAACGTGAGGAAAGGAGACTCCCCCGTGTCAGTGCTCAGCAGACGCTAAACCCGAGGGAGTCCCCTTCCAGCCTTCCTCTCAAGCTCCTGTCACCTTTTTTCCTCTTGCCAGTTGGTTTTGATTACGGTCGTCTCCACTGGGGCTGGGAGGCTGTGGGCTCTGCGTTCGCAAGCGATGATGTTCGATCACTCACTGTCACTCTTTTTTTCTGTCTTCATTTTTGCATGCCACTGTTCTTCTGTATTGCAGCCACAGTAGAAGCGGTAGAGGCACGGGAAGGTATGGCTAGAATCCGGCGAGAGACTCAAATCATCTCTGTGTGTGCGTGCGCTAATTTTAAAGAGCTTTATCAGCCTTATGGAAGCTTTTTACTCTTGCATCACCAGAAGTGGGGGAGGATGGGCCCCTGCTGGGAAGCAAAAAATACACGGTGGGCTGGTTCAAGTCTATTTTAGCCTTTAATGAGGCTATTGCTTAGTGCAATACCTTTATTCCGAGAGTGCCCTGTCTCCGGAGCGGTTTGTGCTCTGGTGTCTCAAGACCTTGGTGTTGGGGTCCTGCAGTCCGATCTCGGATGCCTCGCGGCTGAGTTCATCCCCTGGGTAACTCGATCCGGTGAAGGCTGCCAGCAGGCTTGGTCAAAATCATCTAGGAGATAGCGGATTGCGCGGCTCTGATGTAATCCTTGCCTTCCCCACAGGTGGGCCAAGGTGGGCCCAGCGTGGAGAAGCAGTTTTCTCCCTGTAGCTCGTGTAGAAATGACAGATTCATGAGGTTACTGTCAGGGGAGGTTTTCTCCTTGATAGCTCCATTCAACTACTGATGAATGGGGCCGTACCTCTGTGTAGAGAACTTTTTGATTACCAAGGGAAGATTGTTTGTAAACCAGCCAAGTCCTTGTAAAAAGGTTTGGCACAACCCCCTTTTTCTTAAATTATCTGTAATACAAAGAAGTTAAACATTTGGTCCATGTCATCACCGCAAGGATGATGTACTCAGCCTCGTAGTGATGAAACAGGGATACGCCTGCCCTTGGTGGGATTTCATCACTCGTGAGACTGCCTGCGTGTCTCCTGGTCATGCAAGAAGCGTTGCGTTTGTGATCCGAGGACTAGCTGTTTCCCTCTCCTGGTGTTGCAGTGTGTGGTTTGTGTTGGAGTTAAAGCCTCGTGGTGGTGTCTTTGTTGTGTTGGTTTGGTTTTGCCTTTTTTTTTTTCCTTCGTTTGTTTTTTTTTTTTTTTTAGTATCCTGTTTTTCAGCTTTGAAAGTTTCCTGAGATTTCACTGTTTGGGGACGTTGAGCACTTGTCTGGTCTTCAAGTTCCTACTGCTAAACTGTATTAAAAGAGGAACCATTAGGGAGCAGAGCAAGTCGCCGCAGTCTGGAATCCTAGACTTTGCTGCTGTGACCCGGCGGCAAAGGCTTCAACTTCCCAGCTGCACTGTGGTACCCACATAAGCTGGCGATGCCGAAAATCACCTACGGACCCATCTCGTGGTTCCCGTAGCCAGACACGTGCTTTCTGTCGCCCCGACTCTGTCCTGTACATGTCTGGCGTGTGCTAAAGGGCTCCTATCTGGGATCCGCGGCTCAGACTAACTCTTCTATCTCGGCCCTTCTCTCTGCAGCCATTCGTGGATTTTCGCCGCAGCACAAGATCCGCAGCTTCGAAGAAGCCAGAGGTCTGGATCGCATTAACGAACGCATGCCGCCACGCAAAGATTCAATGCACTCAGACGGGCCGGTGAACTTGGTAACCTCAACAAACTCTGCGGACAAGAATGGCACAGGGAAGAAAGCCCAGTAACGGTCCGAGCGCCCAATCTGCACCACTAAAGGATCCAAAACTTAATGAATTTTATTTATTTATTATTGGGGTGGGGTGGGGGCAGGGGAGAAACCAACTTCACCTGGAGGCACGTTCATAATCCAGTTTGCATCCATTCTGTAAGAAAGGTGACCATTTTGTAATTTTTTTATTTATGTTCAATATATAAAAAGTCCATCTTTTTTTAATTTAGAAACCAATCTAACTGCTAGTGCATATATGAAGTGTTGTGCTGTACAGCTGACCTCTCCTCCACGAGAGGCAAACCTCTGTGGGGGGATTAAAAGAAACAAAAACAGTCCCAGGCAACTTGGGTCGTTGACTTTGGTACACTTCTAAGTTAGCCTGTGCTTTCAAAAGCGGGTCCTTTCGCTGAAAATAGGGTTGGTTTGGTTTTTCTTTTCACAACTGTCTTCTTCCCAGAGTTTGCTGTTGTTTTCTTCGACTTCTTGCCTACCTGCATCTGCTGCTTTAGCAACCGATTCTGTGGAAGGCACGTTGCGTGGTGCAACTGGCTGGGATCCGTCCCTCTTCCAAGGTGACATCCGAATGTTCAGGGTTAGCTCTGAAGGACTCCGGGGTGTTACGCCAATCACAGCACCTTTTCCTTCGGTAATTCAGTTTTGTTCCAGTGGAGCCCCAAGCAAAAAAGTAACCTCTGAATCAGAACGGGAAGGCAGGTGGGAGAAGCACTGCCCCTTGTTGCAGCTCTTCCCGAAGCTTCGGCCGTTCGGACTCGGTGCAGCCGGCTGTACGCCGGAGTTTCTCAGCCGGGGCTGTCCGTGCAGCAGAAATCCCGCTGGGAATCCCTCTGATTCAGAGCAGAGGAATTGTCGCTAGCGATCAGCAGGTCTTTGGGAAATCTGCACGGCCTGAATTTTAAAGGAAAAAGGGGGTGATTTATAACCTGTGGACAGAAAGACCCCCCCCGCTACCACCATCACATACTGCAGAGCCCGTGGCACGCTCCCCTGCGCCCGGCTCTCGAATCAGCCCTTGCTGATCAGTATTTGAGCGGTGGGCGTGCGAGGTGGTCTCCCCTAAGCCAGCACCACCTCCCACTCATCCAGCGTGCATCTTTGGGGGGGGGGGGGTCTTTCACCTACTTGGGCTTACCCCGCTACTGGTTACCTTGTTATCCAGCGGCTATTCCTCCGACTCCAAAGGAGCCACGGGCGCATCAGCCTTTCCTGGCAGCTGGAAGGGGGTTTGCCGGCTTGTGATAAAGATTTGGGGAAGGGTGGGTGACGGTGCTGCTCGGTTTTGTAGAGATGTGGCTTGTTGGCTGACGGCCAGTGGCGAGGCGGCTTTGCTAAAAAGCCCCCGGTTTGGGAAGCGCGTCCCTCGGCTGCAGGGGAGGGAGGATGGTTTTACAGTAGGTTGGCAGGTAGAAGAACCGAGTGGATCTGGCAGAAGTTTTGGAAGGGTGTTTGTGCAGTGCTGGAGAGGGAGGGGGATCTCCTGGTGAAAGGAGGGTTTCCAGAGGACGCCCTCTTTGCAGGGTCAAGGGTTTTGAAGCTTGGATCTCCTAAGCAGAGCCTCGTTCTTTCGCTTAAACTTTGACCTGAAGCGAGTGTTGAAAGAGGATTTTGTGAGATTCCCGTTTGGTCGCTTCCCTTCCCCACGTGTCATTTGAGCCACGTCCTTTTCTGCCTGCGATTGCACAGAGTCAAAGCAGCAGCTTCCAGAAGCGAATCCCTTGCCAGCTTTCACTTCTTTTCCAACTTAACTGTCTATTGTGCTTTCTCCAAGCAAGGGCAGCAGGTGAGCAGGCTTAGCCTCTAATAAGGGATATTTGCCAACCCCTTCTCTGGATCTTGCTGTCTTCCCTTTGTGCTCCGGCCCTAAGCTGCGATTCCAGCGAAAGAGGAAAACAGCAACTTTGCAGGAAGCTTTCAAATTGTCTTATAATTGTACGTCACTTAATTTCATGCCAGCTATTTAGGAAACAGTATCTGTGAGCAGACCACTGGGTTTTCACAAGAGACTTTTGAGTCGCATGCCTCCACTTTTTCTTTTTTTTTTTTTTTTTCCCTTTTTTACACGCCCACTGCTTTGCAAAAAGTGCGAGATGTTTTGAGCAAGCTTCTCTAACCCCATATGAGGCGTGGGGCCAATTGCCTTTGTGAGTATTTCTTCTGTTTTTTAACGGCATCTTTTCTGAAACACAGTGAGCCGATGTGTGGTATCTTCCTCTGAGAGCGCAAACCGTGCAAAGGTGCTGCCCGTGCATGTTCGGGCATGTTGTTCTGACCCAGGCTGGGATCTCACCCAAGCAGCAGTTTTAGTCGGGAGCTTTGGGACGGGTGCTGCAGGGGGATGCTCGTACCCCGAGCCTGGCAGCCCGTGCGTGGGGGTTCAGGAGGGGACCGTCCCTTTGCGGAAGGGGGATTTGCTTTGCTCGTGGTTTGTCCCCCAACCTTCTCGTCCTCCGGCATCACCAGCTCCCCCCCAAAACCCGTTTGGCCCTTGTGCTTCATGGTTTGCCGCCCTTGCAAAGCACGGGGGGGCTGGCGGCGTTGTGAGGAGCTGTGACGCACACGCACCCCCCCGCACCCCCCATCCCCGGAGCTGGGTGTTGCCGAAAACGTCCCTGTGGCTGGCGGGACCGCAGCATCCCGGCCCAGGAGGGACTGGTGCCTGTCGGGGGAAGGCGGTTAATGGTTGGATGTGGGTCCCCCCCCCCCCGGCGGGGAGCCCTGCCCGGGAGCCGTACGGCAGCCGGCACGTATGGATGCTATACTGCCAGGCGAAGCGCAGGCTCCTGTTGCCGTAGCAGCGCTGGTGCCGGACCCCCTTCCCTTGACAGGAGTTCCCGAGGGGGTGAGGAGCAGTGAGGGGGTGAGGAGCAGCGATGGGGCGCGTGGGTGCTAATTACCCCCTGGATTGACTAACGCTCATCCGTGTAACCCTCTCCGTGCTGGCATCCCTGCCGAGCGCGGCCGGCGGCAGGAGCTGTGGGGAAGGAAGGCAGAGCTTTCCCCTGCCCCAGCGCTGAGCTGGGAAACCCCCATCCCCTCTTCACCAGCTTTTGGGGAAGAGGGTGATGAAGACCTCGGAGCAGAGGCCGGCAGCAGCCGGCAAGGTCCCTCGCTCACCCCGGCAGAGTGCCCTGCCCCGATCCCCACCATGGCAAAACAAAAAATGCCAGAAATACGCAGATTCCCCCCCCCTCCCTCCTCTTCCCCGCCACCCCCCCCCCGCAAAGCCAGCGCCTCGGAGCTATGCACGTCTCAAGACCCCTCATCTCAGAGCTCCCGCCCGTCCCTTTCCCTCCCCGGCTGCCACCCGGAGCTTGGCAAACAGGGCTCCGGGAGCGCAAGCCGAGGAGCATGACCGGCCCCGGGGAAAGCCCAGCCGCCTCCTCCGCAGGCTGGCCTCGCAGCCTGGGTGTTTTTTGCATGTTATAGCAAGGTGCATGTAACAAGGAGGGGAGTCAGCAATGGGTCGGGTGGTGGGTTGAGTTCAAGCTTTTTTTTTTTTATTATTATTATTATTATTTTTGGCGTTGGGAGAACCTCTTGCTGCCCGTGCCAGCCCGGGAGCCTGTTGCGGCGCCCGGGCACAGATCCGACCTAGGTAGGTGCGGTGGCAGGGATGCGTGGAGGCCGACCGGCCTCTGCCAGGGAGGACCTGAAGCCCCACGGGACACGTGCTGGGTGCAGTGATGGTGATTTTAGGGTTCTCGATGCTGAAGGATCATACGCCCGTTGCCTGGAGACTGCCTCCTTTTTTTTTTTTTTTTTCTTGCTTTTTTTTTTTAGTTATGTTTAAAGGAGAAAAAAAAAATGGTGAAAATGTTATTTATTGGCAGAAATTATTTAATATAATTTCTTTTTTTTTTTTGTGAACAAGGAATGAATTTGTTAGAACTGTCTTAATGTAAATTGGGAGTCATCTTTAAGGAAAAAAAAAAAAAGTTAAAAATTGACACAGTCACTCGGCTCCGCTGTGGTTTATTTTGGGGTGCACTGGGGTGCCTGGCTCCCGGGGCGGAGGGCAGGGCAAGGAGCCTCGCGGGTGCTGCCTGGCTTGCGGGAAGGAAGGGAGAAAGGTTTTGGGGTCTGTTTTACAGCCGCTGCCTCGCTCAGGGCCTCTCTCCGGGGCGAGGGCAGCGCCGAGACAGCGTCTCCCAACCCTCCCCGGCACGTCGGCACTTGCGAAGTCGCTCCTGGGCACTTTTGTTGGAGAGCTCTTGGCTCCCTCTCCTCACCCCTCCGTCCTTCCAGCCGCTGGCTGAGTAAATAACCCTCCTCCTGCTGCCTTCCTGGGTGCCAGGAGGAAGAGGAGGGTATTTGCCAGCTCTTGTTTCACACCCCCTTCCCCCCCGGCTCCTTCCTTGCCCCTCTTGCTGGGTGCTTCCACCGTGCCGTGGGCTTGCAGGGCTTTGGTGACCAGCCCTGGTGTTCTTGCTGGCCAGGCTCCATCCTGCTGGCTTACAGCTCCGCAGCTGGCCTGGCTCCCCCGGCTCCTGCCCCGGGGATCCCCAACCTGTGCCCCGCTGCAGGGCCGAGCAGGAGGACAGGGGACGGCTCCCACAGCCACCCCAGCCCCGCCATCGCCTGCTCCCTCCCTGGCTGGGGAGCCGGGGTGACCTGGCTCCCAGCTGTGGCTGCCACATCTGGCTTCTCCCCTGCAGCACCTCTGCCCGCTGCCGGGGCTGCTTGGGTCAGCATCTGACCGTCTGAGTTTAGCTCATCGCGTGCAACCCGTTTGCCGTCTCTGGCTCCTTCACTGCGGCTCCCCAGGCCCAGTGTGGCCGCGGTGTGACCGCCGTCCCCAGACCCTAGCTGCCAGAAGTGGCCAGGGTGCCACCGGGGAAGGGATGCTCCGGCTCTCCCACCCCTTTTCCTGGGTGTTCCCACCGAAGAGGGGGGAGCCACCAGGAATCTGCCTCGCACCCGGCATCGCTGCCCAGCCCTGGGCTCCCTGACCCTTGGCGTGGGCAGGGCGCGGTGCCGGTCTCGGCAGCGAGGGGCTCCGGCAGCTGCCCACGACAGCCCTGACCAAGAAAGCATCGCCCGGCCTGGCCGCGCGTTCCCGGCTGGCATCGCCGCGCTGAGCAAACAGGAAACACTCGCCCTTTGTTAATCCTGTCCCAGGCTGCGCGTTAAATATTTATCTGTGAGCGGAGGCTGGTGCTGGAAGCCGGGCGGAGGGAGGCGGAGGGCCAGCCCCGAGGCTGCTCGCCCAGGACGGTGCATGGGGCTGCGGGGGTGAGTCCGGTCCCTGCTGGGGGGGGAAGCTGGGTCCCCGGGGTGGGCTGCAGCGGCGTGGGGTGGCCGGGACCCCACTGCCCACGGGAGGGCCTTGCCAGCAGGCTCTGTGACCTCCGGAGACGTCACTCTGCACGCAGCGGGCTGGAGGGGACCATCACCGCCTTGGCGGGCAGGGGATGGGGTCTGGGCTCCCCTCACAGGGTTTAACCCTTTCCCCAGGTGCCTGTGGCTCTGCCCCCGGCCCTGCTGCCCTCTCTGCCCTTGTCTCCCCGAGTTTCCGCAGCAGGACCGGCTCCTGTCCCGAGCCTGCTTCCTCCCTGCGGTGTCCCCGGCTTGCACTGGTGCACGGGAGGAGCCGCCCCGTCCCCGCGGGAGCTGCGTCCTCCAGGGCTGTGACAACGGGAAGCACACCCCTCCCCGTCTCCATCGTCCCCTGGGTGCAGCATCGCAGCCTGGCAAGGCTGGTGCCATCGGCCCCTTCACCCCCAGCAGCAGCTTCTGGCAGGGGACGGGTGGCTTGGTGGGGACCGAGGGACGGCTGGTGGTGGGTGGCAGCAAATCCACCATCCTCCCGTGCAAGCTCCCGTGCAGGCAGAGGCCCGAGCTCACATGGGAGCACGCGGGATAGAGGAAGGGCTGGGGCTGGCCTGTTTCGGGGCTGTCAGCAGTTTCGGGGAGCGGCGAGCAGGAAGCGGCCGGCGGGCAAGCGCGGCGGAGGCTGGGACACGGGTGCTGCCAGAGGGGATGAGGTGGGCTACGGGGCACCAGCAGAGCAGGGCACGGAGGTGTTAAATGGGGGTCCCCAATGCCCAGACCCCTGGGAGATGGAGAGGATGGAGGATCGCCCGTGGGAAAGCAGGCGGCTTTCACCATGCCCCCCGTGCCAGTGCTTGGGTGGCCGCAGGAGCACGGAGCCCCGCTCCCCACTCAGGTCCTGACCTCTGCCGGGCACTTCCCTCTCCATCCTCTCCCAAAAAGCCCCTCCAAGCCCCCGGCTCCATCCTGGTGGGGAGCACCGCAGCGGGGGGCAGCTGCCGGCGGGGGGCTGGCGGCACTGGGCTCGCCCCATTTCGTAAGCGGGGGCCGGGTGCGCGGGAACGCGTGCGCGGGGCGTGGGATGAGTTCAGCCTCTTGGCTCGCCTCCCTGGATCCCGTCCCTGGAAATGTCACTGGAAACTCTGAATGGGCCGGCCCCGCTCCAGAGCGGGGAGCGCCGGGGGGGCAAGCGCACCCCAGGGGGGCCAGGGCACGCGGGTACCCGCTGCTGGGGAGGACGGCGGCTGCTGACCCAGCCGGGGGATGCTGTCGGGGGGCTCTCGCCGCCGGCTGCCCGCGACGCGCTGAGGCCCCCGCTCTCCTTCCCCCGGCAAAGTTTGCGCCGTGCATTTTTCTTCCCTGCCGCTCGCAGCTCCATCCTGCTCGCTGTGGGTCTCCCCGAGTCCCCGGCCCTGCCGAGGCCGGCGCTGCCCGGGGGCCCCCAGCCGGCACCGCCCAGGAGGTAAGAGCTGGCTCGGGGGCCAGCAAGGAGGGGGTGACCGATGGGGACCTGCTCCCCAGGGCCAGGGTTTGGGGGACGGTCTGCGGGGAGCAGGATGGGGCTGAGCCCCATGGCGCTGCAGGAGGGCACTGTGCTGGGAATGAAGTGGCAGTGATTGGGGTGCCCTGGGGGGGGGTGGGAGTCTGCACCCCACTTTCTGTGCCCTGGGGCAAGTCGTTCCCGGGGCCTCAGCTTCCCCACGGTGGTGATAACCATTAATTAGAGCCTTGCAGGCTGCAGAGCCTCTGGCAATCTCGGGAGCGAGGAGCCAGGGTGTCCCCAGTCTGCTCTGCCCTGTGTGTGGCACGCAGGGCACCATGCCGGGCTAGCAGCCCCCCGGCAGCACCGGCTGCCCTGTTTGAGGAGGGGGTCTGTGCTGTGCCGGGCTCAGCACTGGTCCCCCACGGCATCTGCGGGTCCCATGGGCGATGCCCATGCCCTGGTGGGGCTGGAGATGCTGGGGGACGAGCAAGGACACGGGTGTCCCACGAAGGTTCCCGGGGCTGCTCTCGCCCCTGGAGCCATCCCACGCCAACGCAGCCCCGCGTCTCCCCACAATGGTGTCGGGAGCCGTTACTGGGGTCCCGTCCCCCCCTGCCTTCCCCCCCTGCCCCGTGCTGCGGCCCTGGCACCACGGTGCAGCGGTGAGTCACGGCGCGTCGCCCTCCCGGCGGGGTGGTGCCGGGCTCAGCCGCACGTTCCCGCTGCCTCTCCCCTCCTTCCCCTCTCCCTTCCTTGTTTGCGCTGCAGGGCGGGGAAATACTTCTGCCTTTTCGTGTTTCTCGGCCCCGGGGAGGCTCGGCCCTGGCAGCTCTCCTGGCGCGGCACTGCCCGATGCCGCTGCCGCCACGTGCCCGGGCAGGAGGGCACCGGCGCCAGCCACATCCCACCATGCCGCGCCGGGATGCCGGGATGATGGGCAGGCGGCTCCGCCGTCGCCTTCTCCCGCCCCGGGGTGTTTTCTCCCAAAGAGCCCAGGGGGGCTGGATCCATCCCTGCTGCAGAGCTGGGGTGGGGAGAGGGGCCGGGTGGTCCGGATCCGGCCGTGGCGAGGCTGAGGCCGCATAGAGAACACATCGGGGAGCCGTGCCAGGGCTGTTTCTGGCCGGGAACAGCCGCTTCCCCCCAGCACGGTGAGGCTCCCCGGGCTGGGATTGGTGGCGCGGTGGTCGTCACCCCGCTGCAGTGTCCCCTCCGCCTGTGAATAACAGGGGACGGTCCCCGGAGGTGGCGCTGGGGCTGGGATGGGGCTCCCCTGGGGAGCCCCCAGCCCTCCAGCAAAGCCTGGTCAGACAAAGCCGCCGGAGCGGAGCGTCCGGCAGTCAGGGATGGGACCCACCGTGAGCGCAGCCACTTTCCCCCGCAGGGCACGGGCAGCCCCGGGGTGCCGTCCCGGCACCCCACGGCCATGGCAGGCTGGCTCCTGCCCCCCGACGCCGGCCAGGCTCTGAGTGTGGAGGACGTCCCCCTCTTCCACCCACCCCTGTGGGTGACCCCGCAGCACACGGCGACACAGGTGAGTAGGGCCGGGGGCTGCTGCATGCCCAGGGGGATTTGGGGAGCTGCTCCGCCTCCATCCCTTTGCCACCGCCACGTTGCCCCCACGCCAGTCCCCTCCTTGTGCCACAGGTGCCCGTCATCCGCCACCACGGCTCCAACACACTGAATTTCGACTTCCACGACGTGGCAACTCACCGCATGGCCGAGCGCGGCCAGGCGGCCCCCAGGAGCTCAGGTACCTGCCCCGAGCATCCCCGGGGACGTCCCCGCGGGGTCCCCCAGGTGATGCTCAGCAGAGGGTAAGGGCTCACCCCCGCCCACCTCATCCCCAGCGAGCGAGTGGTACCAGACCTGGCCGGCCAAGGAGGCGAAGGCACCCAGCACCCCGGCACCCGCCAGCCCCATGCCCGGCCCTGGGGCCACCCCTGCCTGCCCCCGGCCACCGGGCTGGTCGGCCACCTGGACCAAGGACAGCAAGCGGCGGGAGAGGCGCTGGGTGAAGTACGACGGCATCGGGCCAGTGGATGAGACGGGGATGCCCATCGCCTCGCGCTCAGTGAGTCAGGGGCACAGGGCTGGGGTTCCCCCCCCCCCGTCCCGTCACCCCCTCACCCCCCTGCCGTGTCCCCGCAGAGCGTCGACCGGCCCCGCGACTGGTACCGCAGCATGTTCCGGCAGATCCACCGCAAGCTGCCAGGTGAGTCCCAGTGCCGCAGCACAACGCAGCGTGGCACGGCACCCGCTCACCTCCTCCTCCATCCCTGCAGAGCCGGACTGGGATGCCCATCGCTGCCCCACGGGTGAGCTCAGCCCCTCGCCCACCGCGGTGCCTCCGTCCCCCCCAGAGCTGCGGAGGAAAGGGCCGTCGCTGGCCGAGCCCCCTGGCATGCCCAACGGGCTGGACTGGTGAGTGCGGCACAGGACGGCATTTAAGTGGTGCCTGGCGGCCCGTCCCCTCGTGGGGTGCCCACAGAGCGGGGGGCTGCTGGGGCTGAGCTCCTCCCTGCTCCCCACAGGACCAGCTGGGGTGACACCGGTGACACCACGGAGCCCGGCAGCATTTTTGACTACGAACCGGGGAAATCCTCGGTGCTGGAGCAGCCCCGGCAGGTAGGCAGCCCCAGCACAGAGGGGTGCTGACAGGCGCTGCACTGGATGCACACCTAACCGTCCCCTTGCCCTTTCCAGCCCCGGGCAGCGGTGCCACAGGCGCAGGCTCAGCCTATCGAGGTAAGCTGCCGGTGGCAGGCGGGGGGGCCAGGGGGTGGCAGCGGGGGGTCCCAGTGCCTGTGCCGCTGGGACGCGGGGTGCGGGCAGCACCGGCCTCGCCCACCACAGCCCCGTCCTGGCCGCGCAGGTGCTGCTGGAGCGGGAGCTGGAGCAGCTCAGCGAGGAGCTGGACAAGGACATGAGGGCCATGGAGACGTGCCGGCACCCCTGCCAGGTACCCCGGCCCCTGCCCTCCCGCACTGGCCTGGGGCTCTCCTGCTGCCCCTCGCCCCTCCCTGGGGCTGGGTGGCACTGAAGGGACGTGCAGGGCTGACGGTGTGCGCATCCAGCTGCGTGCACATCCAGCTGCGTGCACATCCAGCTGCACGCACAGCCTTGTGCGTGCAAGGCTTGAACGTGCGCGTGGCAGGATGCGTGCACAGCTGGATGCAGGAGGCACGGCCGGGTACATGCATGGCTGGATGCGTGCACATCTGGATGCACGCGCGGCTGGATGCACGCGCAGCCGGCCAGCGGCACGTGGCCGTGGCCTGGCCGGCGTGGCCATGGCCGTGGCCGTGGCCGTGGGACGCTAGGACCCTGTCTCGCCGCGCCGTCCGTCCGGCGGTTATTGGCTCAGCGCAGCCGGGCGCTGGACTCCCTCGCTTCCCGCGGAGACTCAGCCTCTTGGATGATTAATTTTTCTTTCCCACCCCCTCCCGCTCCTCTCCGGCAGAGCTCGGCGGCTGCTCCCACCGCTCGCTCCCCTGCTCCGGCCTCCCCGGCGGCTCGGTGAGTAGAGCCGGCTACTCCCCGCACCCCGAACCCCAAATCCCACTGCCCCGGGCCCCACTTGTGGCAGGGAGCAGTGGCGGGACAGGGCCCCACGCCGGGGGGGGGGGGGGGGGCAGGCAGGACTGTCCCTCCAGCGTCCCGGCTCCCGTAGCAGGGTGGGGAGACACATGCATCCCCCATGGACCCCCACGGAGCCCCCCTGTGGCACCGCTGGCCACCTCGCCCCCACCACACCCTGCCACGGGTGGGGGACCCCGGCGCCGGGCCCGCTGCCCGGTGGGTGGGACGGGGCCGGACCGGGACTGACCCTTTCCCCCGTCCAGCCCGTGCGGGGACGCCGTGTCCCGGGGTTTGGCTCAGCCTCAGGGGAGGTGACGGCGGTTGGATTCCTATCGCCGTGTCCCCACGTCCCCACTGCCACTGGTGCGAGGAGGGGACACCTGTGCCGGCGGGTGCTATAGCACCATGGGACGGGGGGGGGCACCCCGGGGCATCCCCATGGCCCCGTGCCCTGCCCTGGCAGCAGGAGGAAAACAAACAAACAAAGTGCTCAGCTTCTTGCAGGACCTATCCTAACGCTCCCAGGGGTGCGCGTGGGGGCCGGGGGGGGCTGGCTGTCCCCCTGCCTGGCCCCCCCTCCAGGCTGGGGGGGGAATATGGGCTCTTTAAGTGCCCCCAGGAGTGCGGTTATCCATTAGCCAGGCAGCCCTCCCCAGTGCTTGCCTGCTCCGTGCTTCCTGCTCCGCGGCAGCAGGGACGTGCCGCCGGCACCGCCGGCAAACTTTGGACCCGTCCCGCCTGGCTGCCTCCAGGACGAGACCCTGGGGAGACGCAGCCGGGGGACCCCGGTGTCCTGGTCCTGGGGGACCCAGGGGTCCTGGCCACAGGGTCGGGAGCAGGGAGGGCAGGGGGGCGCATGGCAGCGGGGCTGGATGTGGGGCTCAGCCCTGCCCTGAGCCTCTGTCACCCCGCAGGAGCCCCCTGTCACCCCGCCGGCTGCAGAGCCCCCCCGGCACCCACCGCCCGCCCGCCAGCCCCGGCATGGAGCGGGGTGGCCTGGGGCTGGCCAGCGACCGGAGCCGTGCAACCCCTGGCAGAGGTGAGCCCCCCCCCGCGAGCCGTGCCGTGCCATGGGGCACCGCATGCACCCCGGCCCCGCTGGCTGGTGACACCCCGCTCTTTGCAGACACCCTCAGGCCAGGGACCCTCCCCAGCCTGTCCGAGATCGGGGACCCTGCGGAGGCCGTCAGGAAGGAGGAGAAGAAGGTGAGGCCGGGATGGTCCCATCCCATATGGGATCGGGGATGGCTGGGATGGGGTGTCCCCCCGTAACCGCTCCTCTCCCTCCCCAGATGAAAGCTGCTCGCCTCAAGTTTGACTTCCAAGCCGAGTCACCCAAGTAAGTGATGGCGCTGCTGGGGGTCCCCGCTGTGCCCCCGTGGTCCCTCGGGCAGTGGTGGGGGACCGGAGGAGCCCCGGGATGTGGGGTGGCCATGCCAGCTGGGCTGGGGACAGGTCGGTGCCCCACTGGGGACCAGTGTGAGCGGTGTCCCTGAGCGCTGCCGCTTGCAGGGAGCTGACGCTGCAGAAGGGGGACATCGTCTACATCCATAAGGAGGTGGACAGGAACTGGCTGGAGGGCGAGCACCATGGCCGCGTGGGCATCTTCCCCTCCAACTACGTGGAGGTGAGCCCGGGGGATGGAGAGGGGGCGGCCAGGCTTGGAGAGCCTGGTGCTGACTGTCACCCATGTCCACGCTGCCAGATCCTGCCCCCCACGGAGGTGCCCAAGCCCATCAAGGCACCCACCATCCAGGTGCTGGAGTACGGCGAGGCCCTGGCGCTCTACAACTTCCGAGGGGAGCTGCCCGTCGAGCTCTCCTTCCGCAAGGTACCGCTGTGCCGTGCCGTGCCGTGCCGTGCCGTGCCGTGCCGTGCCATGCCATGCTAACCCATCCTCTCGTCCCATCACCAGGGCGAGCGGGTCTGCCTGGTGCGGCGGGTGGACGAGAACTGGTATGAGGGGCGCATCTCCGGCACCAGCCGTCAGGGCATCTTCCCTGCCACCTACGTGCAGGTGCTGAAGGAGCCGCGGGTGAAAGCCACCGCCGAGGACTTCCCACCCTCGCCCGCCTCCGCCAGCCCCCGACCCCCGGCCAACTCCCCGTCCCCGCAGTACTCGCCCGGTCCCCGGGGCACCCCGCTTTCTGCCGGCTCCCCCCGGGCAGCAGAGCGGGGTCCCGGTGAGGCCAGTGGGCGCCCGTCCTCACCCCGCCACCTCGGCTTCACCTTCCCCCCCTCCCCAAAGCTGCCCCGCGCCGGTGCCCCAATCCCCTCACCGATCCCCACTGGCCCCTCACACCCTGCGGCCGCCCATCCCCAGGAGCCCTGGCGCCCGGCCTGGCCCCCCGAGCAGGTGAGCGACCCCTCGCCACAGCCCCCAGCCCCGGCATCGTGCCCCAGCACCGCTGGGGATGTGGGTGCTGCCCCGTAACTCTGCACCCATCCTCTCCCCCTGCAGCATGCAGCCCCGGGGGCACCCACCAGCACCCGCCCCGAGCCTGCCCCATCCTACAATGGCTCCGAAATCCAGTGGACCCCGTAAGTAGCGCCCGGAGCGGCACCATGGCACAGTGTCCCCGCGTGGGACCGGTGGCAGCGCGGGCTCTGGCCACGCTGTGTCTTGCAGGTACCGGGCGCTGTACCAGTACCGGCCCCAAAACACCGACGAGCTGGAGCTGCTGGAGGGGGACCGGGTGGACGTCATGCAGCAATGCGACGACGGCTGGTTCGTGGGTGCGTGGCCATCAGGATGGGGATGGGAACGGGGACGGGATGCCACTGCGGCTCCCTCACCACATCACTTTGCCTTTCCCCCCCCCAGGCGTGTCCAGGAGGACGCAGAAATTCGGCACTTTCCCTGGCAATTACGTGGCGCCGGTGTGACCCGCGGCGTGGAGAAGAGGAGCCCAGCGGGCGGTGTGGGGCTGGGGGCTCCCTGCCGTCCCGCCTCGGCCACCTTGCGTCCCCTCTGCGTCCCCTCCGTGTCCCCCCACGGGGACGAAGTGCCTCCAGCTCCCTCCCGCCCCTATGGGGCTGCCTCTAACAGGGACCAATCCCCCCCCTGCGCGGGGGGGGTCTCCCCAACCCCAGTGCCTTAATCCGACCCCTCCTCACTGCTGCCTGGTGCCTTATCGCCCACTGTCCCGGTGACCGTAGCTCTCCTTCCCTCTTCAGCCAGTGCCGGGGCGGGGGGGGGGGCCTGGCCGGTGCTGGGCCCGACTGTGACGGCCGTGACCCGAGATGCTGGCCCGGGGCCGTGCCACGCGCCTGGGAGTCGCGTTTGCTTCTTGTCCATCATTAAAGCTCAGCTCAGCCCGAGCCGAGGCCCTGCCTGGTGGTGCCGGGACGGGAGGGAAGCCGGTGGGACGGTGCCCAGGGGGAGACATGGGGCAGGGGCCCGCGGGACACCGTGTGGGGGCGGCGGGGCTGCACGTGGGGCTGTGGTGGTCCCCGTGGGATAGCGACGCTGTGTGGTGGCGACGCTGTGGGGCTCTGCAGGGTTACAGCGCTGCGTGGGGCTGCAACGGTGCGTAGGGGGCTGCAATGTTGCTTGCGGGGTTGCGACGGTGCACGCGGGGGTTTGCAGCGGTGCATGTGAGGTTGCAAGGGGGCATGTGGGGCTGCAACGGTGCCCGTGGGGGGGGGTTGCAATGGTGCATGCGGGGCTGCATGGGCCTACGACGGCACGCGGGGCTGATGCTGTGCAAGGTGTGGTGGTGCACGGGGCAGTAACGCAGCGTGGGGCGGTGACGCCGCGTGGGGTCGCGGGGCAGCCTCCCCCCCCCCCCCCCCCCCAGCCCACGGGCCGGCTCCCAGGGCATCTCCCGGTCCCTGTGCCCGGGACCTCCCGCCACCCCGGGCCGGGCCGGGCCGGGCCGAGCCCCGCGCCGTGCGCCCCGTCGGGGCGGCCGTGCCCGCAGACGGCGCTGCGGAGCCGCCGCCCGGCCCGGCCCGGCCCCGTTGGGCTCCGCCGGCCCCTTCCGAGGGGGCGGTGCCGCCGCCGGGGCCGCGCTCGGCTCCGCCGCCCCACGGGGCCACCCGGCTCGGCCGCCCGCCGGTGAGTGCGCCCGGGGGGCTGCGGGGGAGGGGGGGGGATTGGAGCGGGGAGCGCGGGGGGCGCTGGCCCCGGGATGCTGCCGGCTGTCGGGGGGTCCCCTCCCTCGGGGATGCAGCTCTCGAGGGTCCCGGTGCCCGGGGGTGCCCGGGGTGCTGCTCGCCCGGGCAGGGGAGCGGGGAGGGGAGGTGCGGACAGCCTGTCTCGCAGGTGTGTCCCCGTGTCCCCATGTCCCCTGTACCTCCTGGCATCGCCTGTCACCCGCCGTCACGCCTCGCAGGGTGCCAGGCAGCACCGCCAGCTGCCACGGCCACAAAAGCATCGCTGTGTGCCGGGGCACGGAGCCTGGACCAAGCAGGGGACGGAGGTGGGGTGCAGGGGACGGAGGAGGGGTGCAGGGGACAGAGGAGGGGTGCAGGGGCTGGAGGAGGGGTGCAGGGGACAGAGGTGGGGTGCAAGGGCTGAAGGAGGGGTGCAGGACTTTTGGGGGGGGTCCAGGGGTCGTGCCCAGCTGGGTGTCGGGGTCCCCGGTGCGGCAGACCTCACTGCCCAGGGATGCTGAGCGGGACCGGGCATGGGGAGGTGGTTTGGGGTTTCCTCCCGGCGCTGCGAAGCCCAGCCCAGGAAATTCTTCCGGGCAGCCTCTCAAGCCCCTCTTTGTGCGCTTGGGATTTTTAAAATGCCTTCCCCAGCGGTTGCAGACGGGGTGCCCGGCTCCCGCGGCCACCCCGGGGCTGTGCCGGCGGGGTTGGGCCTGGCTGGGCTGCCGGCTGCTGGCAGGGATGGGACGGGGCTGGGCTGGTGCGGGGCAGCCGGACAGGGGGCAGAGATGCCAGACCTGACATTTAGGGGAGGGGGCTGCCAATTCCCGCCGGTCCCATCGAAGCTGAGGGCTGCCACGCTCGCTGGGGTGCCATGGGGAGCCCGTGCCACCCCGGGGGATCCTCAGCATCCTTTCCCAGCGCGGGTTTGCTGCAGGGCAAAGGACTCGGGGTGGTGGTGCTCGCAGCCCTGCTGCGCGTCCGGATCCCGCTGCGGTGAGCAGCAGGATCCTTCCCTCGCCGGCCGCTGGCTGCCCTCGCAGCCGCATCCTCCCCTCCAAACCCCGCTGGCTTGGCCCTGCTGTGCCGTGCCACGCCGCGAGCCGCCGGCCTCGCTGCCAAGGCGGCACCGATTTCCTGCCTCGCACAAGGCCCTGGGGGCGGCGCGGTGACCTCGCCTGCCCCGTCCCACCGGCTGCGCTGCCACAGCCGGCGGTGGGTGCCTGGGAGCCCCTCGTTCCCGGGGGGCTCGGCAGGGGAGGAAGCCGCCAGCCTTGGCCGGGGGCACCAGGGAGGCAAGAGGAAGCAGCGGTGGCTGCCGGCACCCTGCGACGGTGCGAGAACGCAGGTCCCCTCCCCGGAAGGAAGGCGCTGCCGGTCTCCATCGGCCCCGTGCCAGGGACCCTTGGGGGGACAGGGACAGGGACAGGGGAGGCCTCCGGCGGGTGGTCTGCCAGGCTGTGCCTTGTGGAGCGAGGAGAGGGCTCTCCTCTGCCTCGTCCCCTTGGCACCCCGGGGTTTCCTGACACCGCGGCTCCCTGCCTGCCCAGAGCCGCCCGCTGCCATGCTGGTGACAGTGACCCTGCCCGGCCCGGCCCCTTGGGGCTTCCGCATCACCGGGGGAAGGGACTTCGGGAAACCCATCACCGTCTCCAAGGTAGGAGCCCCCTGCGTGCCCCCTTGCCCCAGGGAGGGCTGCTGGGACGGACGCCGTGCCGGGCTGCTCCGGGGAGCGGATCCTGTTTGCTGTCCCTGCTCCGTGGGAACGGCACCACAGTGGGTGACGATGGCATGGGGGCTCGTGCCGCCCCTGGGCTGGGCAGGGCTGCACTGAGTTTCCGGCTGTTGTTGCCGCCGCGGCCTTGGTCCCCCCTCGCCGGTGCACACCCCGGCAGAGGGGCTGGCACTGTTTTGGCAGGGCCGTGGGGACCCCAGTGGGTGGGAGCATCCCAGCGGGGTGGGATTCGGAGACCGGCACGGAGCTGGCTGCACCCAACGATTCGCCAGGACCTCGGTGATGCACGAGGCCCGCATGTGGGGATGCCGCAATTAAAGGCTGCTTCCCACCGGCGTGCGCGGGGCCGAGGGACGGCTGGCTGGGGGCTCGCTGCCCACAGCGCCTCCGAGATAACACCAGGGCTGTCCCCATGCCCCCTTCTCCGCGGAGGTGATGGAGCACGGGAAGGCGGCCGCGGGCGACCTCCGGCCAGGGGACATCATCGTCGCCATCAACGGGGAGAGCGCGGCTGAGATGCTCAACGTGGAGGCACAGAATAAGATCAAGCAGAGCCCCGGGCGGCTCCAGCTGCAGGTGCAGAGGTGGGTGCTGTGATGGGGGCAGGGGTGGCAGCCCCCGATGCCTGGGTCCCCAGCCCCAGGGAAGTGGCATCCCCGTGCGGGCTGGGGTCTCCAACCACGTGTGCGCTGGTTGTTTTTCCCCTCCGGCGACTCTTGGGGCTGTGCCATCCGCGCGGGAGCCTGTCCCGGCTCTGTAATTAAAGAGTCAGGCGGTAACGAGGCTGGGCAGCCCTGGCAGCCATTACCTGGCCAACCGGTCCCAGTTGGGGGCCTGGGGCTGCTGCCTCTCGCCACCTCCCCGGGGGGCTGCAGGGGGACGGTCATGCCATGCCGTGCCACGGGCGCACAGGGGCTGCATGCCCTGGGGCAGATGCATGACTCTCCCTTGGTCCCCAGGTCCCTGATGCCACCTTCCAGCCATGCCAATGGGGACACCTCACCGGAGAGGCTGGCCACACGCTTCCAGGTGAGCCCCAGGCAGCCCCCGCACACCCTGGCCCCCCACCCAGGGCTGATTTCAGCTGATGGCATCTCTCTCCCCTCCCCAGGACGCGCTGCGGGTGCAGGAAGAGAGCCAGGGCACCCTGAGAGCCTCCTACTCCAGCCCAGCATCCCTCAGCCCCGCACCCGGCAGCGGCAGGTAAGGCTGGACCCGGCTGCCTGTGGGACTGGCGGGGGTGGGCAGGGGTCCCGGCAGGGCCAGGGACTCTCCTGATGGCTCCGTCCTCTCCCCGCAGCCCGCAGCCCCTGGAGGAGGAGTTCGCCTGTTCCGACCTCCGCCAGGTGAGCAGGGAGCTGGGGGGGCTGTGCAGGGCCAGGCAGAGATGCTGGGGGGGGGGGCATCCGTGCACCGTCACCCTTTGCAGCCCCCCCAGCATCGCCCTTTGCAGCCCCAGACTGCCACCCTTTGCAGCCCCAAACCACCACCCTTTGCAGCCCCATAGCATCCCCCTTTGCTGCCCCATTGCCACATTATCGCCCAGCCCTGCTCTGCCTCGGGGACCGCGTCTGCCGTGCCGCTGGTGCCGCCGGCCGCCTCCCCGCCATGCTGGCAGGCACCCCTGGGCCCCGCGGGTACCGGCACACCTGGCCAGGGATGTTTTGCTCGCTCTTACCCGGCGCCTCTTGGCAACGGCGCCAGCCTGGGGAGGCCAAACCAGTTTGGGGAGGCCCGGCCCTGATCCCGCGAGCCCGGGGGACTGGGGCGTTGGCAGGGCAGGGACCCATGGCCCGGCGCAGCCCCGGCAGCACCCGCCAGCCCCTGCTGCGGTGAGATGCCCGGGGAGCGGGGCCAGGATGCCCAGGGGCCGAGATGACTCCCCCGCTGCCCGGACCGGTCCCGGGATGCCCACGGCGACCCGTCCCTCCCTGCCGTGGTTTCGGGCGGCTGCTGCGCCCCACGGGGCAGCCGCTGGCTCTGGGGTTGGCGTCTCCCTCCTATCCTCCCTCCCCGCTTTCTTTTTTCTTGTTTTTCAAGCCCAAATTGGGAAGCACGGTGGCCCCGAGCGCGGCCCTTCCCAGCTGCCTTTGGCCGCGGCCCCAGACGCCCCTTGGCTCCTCTGGCCGCTCGCTCCCTCCTTCCTCCCCAGCTCGTTATTTGCTTTGGTGCTGGCCCTGGAGGGTCCCTCCCTGCCCCGGAGCCCCCCCCCATCGCGGGGCTGGGACTGTGCAGGATACCGTGCCCGAAAACCCCTGCCCAAAGGGGCGGCGAGGGGAAGGGCTGCCCTTGGACCGCGCTTTTCATCGTATCCCAGGGCGGGTTGGCGCTGGTGGGGACGAGGCCAAGGCGCCCGGCTCCACCCGTGCCTAATTTTAGCTCATCCCTCGCCCGCTCATGACTCCGCAGAGCCCCGGCGCTGCCCCTCTCCCTCTTCCTGGGGTCCGGGCAGGGGCTCCTCATCCCTGTCGCCATCCCTGGGCTCCTGCTGGCGTTTGCATCTGCGTGGCGGCTGCTCCCGGGAACATCGGCTTCCACTTAGCCGGGGTTTCGCCTTTCCTGCCTCGCCGGGGCTGCTAAGCAGGAGCAGATGCCGGGGAGGGGACAGGCGCAGGCGTAGGGTTACCAGGGTGGGGAGCGGTGGGGGTACTGCTCCTGGCCCCCCTGGGGTCCCACTGGCCCCAGCCCAGGAGGGGAGGAGAAGCAGCTGCCCCATGCCGAGCCATGGAGCATCCCTGCATCCCTCCCGGGCAGCAAGGTGAAGCACCCATCCCTCTGGGGACCTGGGCTTGGAAAAAGCCCTTGGGCCAGGTCCGGGTGTCCCTGGGGTGCCCAGGAGGAGAGGGAGGGTCTGCAGGCGCCCTTCCCTGCGCTCTGTCCGGAAGATGCCACGCTCGCCCTCGGGCTCAGGACATGCTGGGGGGCTGCTGCACCCCCGGCCCCCCGCATCCCCCTCAGGGCACCCAGCACCTCTCTCTCCCTGCCAGGAGCAAGGAAGCCTGAGCCGCCAGAACAGCTCCCCAGGGTCGATCCTGCCTCCACCCCCCCGTCAGCCCTCACCAGGACTCGGGGCCCCCCCAAACCCCTGGGAGATGTGCAGAGAGCGGCGCCGCTCTTCGCTCTCTTCCAGCCCCTGCAACAGGTATGGGGCGGGCTCGGGGCCATGCGGGAGGGGGGGGACAGAGGTGGGGAAGCCCCCAGCCCCATGCACCCATCCCAGCATGGCAGCTCTACGCCCTGGGGTGCACACCGGGTGCCGCCTGGCTGAGGGAGCCCGTGCAAAGAGTTAAGAAGCAGGTAGGGACGTGGGAGGGCCGGGCAGGCTGAGGCAGCTCCCCAGGGTGGAGGGAGCAGGTGGCGGGCGGCAGGGTGCAGCCCAGCGGACCCAGGCGTCCGGGTGCCGGCAACCCCCCCCCATCTCCCCCCGGGGTGCCGTCCCGCAGCCTGAGCTCGGAGCCGGCCATGCGGCGCTTGGAGGAGGATTCGGAGGTCTACAAGATGCTGCAGGAGAACCGGGAGCTGCGGGCGGCCCCGCGGCAGTCCAGCACCTTCCGCCTGCTGCAGGAGGCTCTGGAGGACGAGGGTGGAGGTGAGGGGAGTACGGGGGGGAGATGGGAAGGTCTGGCTGGGGCGGTAGCGAGACCCTGACGGCATCATCTCCCTGCAGCCGGCCCCGCAGCCCCCTTCCCCAGCCGGCTCTCACCCAGCGCCCGCAAGCCCGTGGCCGGCGTCCAGAAGCTGCATGTCTGCGAGAAGTGCGGCAGCAGCATCGCGTGAGTGGGGCTGGGGGGACTCCCTGAGCAGGATCTGTCCCTGACATCGCTCCCGGCAGGGCCAAAATGGGGCTGATCCTGGGCAATCACCCTGCGGTGCCAAGGGGGGCCCCGGGGAGCACACGGGGTGCCCCGCTGATGCCCCCCTCCCCGTCTCCCCCAGGACGCAGGCGGTGAGGATCCAGGATGGCCGCTACCGGCACCCGTCCTGCTACGCCTGCGCCGACTGCGGCCTCAACCTGAAGATGCGGGGCCACTTCTGGGTGGGCGACGAGCTCTACTGCGAGAAGCACTCCCGCCTGCGCTACCAGGGTGCCCTGGGGGGGGCCACCGCCCCCCCTGTCTCCCCCCACTCCTGAGCCCCGGGCACCAGTATGGTGCGGCGGGGAGCTCGCCGCCTGCGTCCCACCGTGTCCCAGGGAGCAGCAAGCACCCCGCCCCCCCCCCCCCCCGGGAAGCCCCACCAGTCCTTGGTAGGGTCGGGGTCTGCGGTGGGGGGGGACATTGGGTTGGGAGCCGAGGATGTCACCAGGTTGTGGATGGCCGGGGGGGATGCGCTGCAGCTGTCCGCCTTTGCCCTTGCTGTGTCAGTGTGTGTGATGAGCAGGGTCAGTTCTCAGCCTGGGCTGCAGCAGCTGCACACGCCCGGGGACACGGTGGGGACGCAGGGGGGGGCACAGGGACGCTTGAGCACTTAGGTACCGGAGAGGGGGCTGGCACCGCTTTGTACACTGACTTCAAAGGGCTTCTCCAAGATATTAAACCAGATCTCTATATAAATATAATATATATTTGCTCCACTCCCATGTCTGGTCTGTGCGGGGCCGGGGGGCAGGCAGCCCGCAGCCTCCCAGGGCTGGGACCACGGGGCTGGGGAAGGTGGGCTTCCCCCCAGCCCCAGGGTGCAGGCAAGGACCCCGGACCCCACGGCCCTCCTGCCTGCACCCATAGCAGTGGCGGGGAGCTGGAAGCAAACCCCCTGCCCCAGGGCGGGGTCCAGGGCTTGGCACAGGCTCCACAGGTCTGGTGCTCTGGTGATGCACGGGGCTCGGTGCCGGCTGGCCTTGCCCCGCTCCCGGGAAGGTCAGGGCTTCCCGCGGGGCTGGACCGTCCCCTCCCTGCTCCGGGCGTCCCTGGGAGGTGTCGGGGCTTTATTGCGGGCTGTTGGCCAAGGCCTTTGTCCTGCGGAGGCCCAGGTGGGCTCTTATCGCTGCTCTCCGCCCTCCGTGCCTGTTTGCACGGAGATGGGCTTTGCTGTTATCCGGGCTTTGCCGTTATCAGCAGCTCCCCACCGAGCCTGGGAGAGGACCAGCCCCTTCCCACATCCCATGGCTCCCCACATCCCCAGCCGAGTCCCCTGCCCCGCTGCCCGCTCTCTTCCGGGGGTACACTGCAGCCCCCCCCCCATGTGCCCCTGGGCTCGGCCAAGCTCTCACCGTCGAGGCACCGAATTCCCACAGCCCCCCCCGGAGGGATCAGCCCCGGCCCCAGCCACGTGCGGGTCTGCCCGTGCACCGGCCGAGGGGGGTCCCCTCTGCTCGGGGTCCCTGCCAGGTCTCATGCGGGCGGGGGGGCAGGCAGGTGCAGCCCCGTGCCAGCTCCAGGCCCGCAGTGCTCAGCGCTGTTAGGACTTTTAATTAAGCATCCCCAGGGAGGGAGGGATGGAGACGGTCCTGCCCGGCTCTCCTGCCCTCGCCGGCAGCGTGTGCACGGGAAAAAGGGGAATAAACGCTTCTGCCTCGGGGTGGGGGGGGGGGGCTGGAGGGCGTGAGCCCCCTCCCCCCGGGGTAGCACAGCCCCGGGCAGAGAGCACCGGGCCGGGGTTGGGGGCAAAGGTGCTGCCCGGGCAGGGGGCGGCCCCCCCCTCCCTCCCTCCCCTCCCCGCTCCGCCCCGGGGCCGTGCCGCCCCGCAGCCCTGCCCCATAAAGCGGCGGAGGAGCAGCGGGGCGGCCCCCTCCGCCCTGCCCGGCCCCCGGTGCCCCCTCCCCGGTTACCGGTTCACCCCTGCCCGGGGATGCTGCACCGCCGCGGAGCCTTCAGCGTGGAGCTGCACCGCGGTGAGTCGGTGGCCCCCGGGGCTATAGGGGACCCCCGTGCAGCTGGGGGTCCCCTGCGGTCCCCAGCCCGCGAAGTTCGTCCTGGAGGGGATCCTCAGGGATCCCTGATTTGAGGTGTCTGTGCTGAAGGGGGTCTCTGGGGGTCCCTGGATCCCCAGTTTGTGGCCCCCCTGCTGGGAGGGGCCCAGGGTGCCAGCTGTGCTGGGAATTCAAACCAGGTTTTGCCTTCGAGTGCGTATTTGGGCTGACGGGCCTGTGTGTGCACCGGGGTTGAGCTCGCTGGGTCCCCCCATGCGGCGCAGGGGTCCCAGAAACCCATGGCCCATCTCTACGTGCTCCCCAGCTCAGGCTGTGCTGGGACCCCCCCCCTCCAGCAGCAGAGCCTGGGAAGTACTGGGGGTCTGAGCCAGAGCTGTGGACTCGGGGGGACCCCCAGCGCGGTGGCAGCTCCCACGGGGGAGGTTTGAGCTCTCCTGGTGATGAGGAACCCCCCGTACTCCTTCTCACCCTGCCTGTGCCTACCACGCCGGTGGGGCTCCAAGCCCTGGTGAAACCCCCCATGGTGGCGGGGCAGGTGGGGGAAGCGCCGGGGCCGGGAGGAAAGCAGCCCCTCGGCACGTGGGGCCGTCCTGCGCAGCGCCAGCAGCCTGTGAAAATTCGGTACGTGGGAGCGGGGCTGCCGGCAGCCGGCAGTGCCGGGGCGGAGGGGCCGCCCCACGGCATTGCTGGGATTCATGCGGCCTCTGAACGGTGGGATTGTCCACCGGCTGGCCGCGATCTCCCGGTGCCAGCTCCCGTGCCGTGCAGGCACTGGCCTCGCCAGCCCACGAGGGATGCGCGGTGAGTGGCTCCAGCCCCGGCTGAAGCGATGTGGCTGCACGGGGGCAGGAATTTGGGAGCACCGGGGACCCCTGGCCAGTGAATTCGGCCCAAGCCAGAGCCCTGAGCGGGGTTTCCCGAAAGCAGTGGGATTCATCCGGCACCCGGCTGTCTGCCTGCAGCCTGCTGGTGCCCAAATAACCCTCTCGCTTTCCCAGTTGGGGTGGGAAGGGAGCCCTTAACCACCGGCCCAGCCAGTATCACCAATCCCAAATCCTGAAAGGAACCAGTTGGGAACCAGTCCTGTAATGAGGTGCCTCTGGATACAGGGCCCGTCGCCGGCTGGGGTGGTTATAAAAGGGAGTGCTGGGACGAGCGCCCGGCAGTCGGCTCCGGCTCTCGGCGATGTGGGGTGGCTCCCGCGCCGTCTGGAAGAGGAGGTTCAGCTGCTGTGAGTGCGGGGGGGGTGGGGTGGGGTGGGGTGTGAGCCTCTGAGCAGGAGCTTGCTGAGGGGGGTGGGCAGCTCTGTACCCCGAGTTGAGTGCCGGGAGGGTGCCAAAACTTTGCTCCCCACCTCCCTGAGCCCTCTGCCATGGCCTGGCTTGGGAGGAGGGCGAGCACCCACGCAAGGGAGGGCTGAGACCCCCACTGCCTCTCTGCAATCCCACCCTGAGCTGCAGGGTGATGGTAGGCGCATTCTGGCCAGCGACGTCCCCCACGCTGCAGGGACAAGAGTGAGGAGCCAGAGGTCCCTGGAGCCATCCCACAATGGGGGGAGGACAGACCTCGTGGCCCTGCTGTGTCCTGGGTCAGCCGGCACTGAGCCGGAGCAGGGTGCGGTGAGAGCAGTCACTTGTGCAGCCCCGGCCAGGTCGGGGCGAGGACCACGGGTGCTCCCCAGGCAGCTCAGCAGTGCAGGGAGGGAGGAGGGAGGATGGGGCTGGGCGCGGGGGCACGTTTCTGGGAGCAGCGACAACAAGCTGCCATCGTACGAGCATCCCCAGGGATGGGGGATGCCCAGGATCCCCAGGCAGAGGCTGCAGGGACCCTCCGGAGAGGGGTCCCTGGGCAGGAGGGCTGTAACTCCGCATGGCAGCGGGGAGATCGGCTTCAGGCACGGCTGGAGCTGCTGCGGGGTGGCTCGAGGGGCTGGGAGGGGTGGCAGGCCCACGCCTGGGCATGCAGGGGTGGCGAGCGCCCTGCCTCCGCCCGGGGACCCCCCATGCGACACCACCCGGCCTCCCTTGCCCCACAGATGGTCCCTGGGAGACGGCAGAGAGCTGTGTGGTGCGCACCTCCGCCAGTGTCTACCGTCAGCTGCAGGAGAGCCCACGGCAGCCCCCGGGTGGGATGAGCACCTGGGACATCCCCCCACGGCCACCCCTCTCCTCTGGCAGCCCCCCGGCAAGCGGGCGGCTCCTCAAGTCGGAGTCGGAAGACTCCGGAGTGGAGATGGCCAGCAACGAGCACTCACCCTCCACCCCCCTGGGCTCCGAGAGCAGCTTTTCCCTTGACGGTTTCCCACCGGAGAAGAGCCCCTCCGGAGAGGAGCCGGGCACCGAGCCCCCCCGGCTGCCCCGCAGCTGTTCGGCCAGCAAGAAGCTGGTGCAGGCAGCACAGCGCAGCAGGAGGCAGCGGGCACCCGCACGCTGCCCGCGGCAGCTCAGCCGACGCGGCACCAGTGCGGCCGAGCCGGCGCGGGACCCCCAGGAGCCGGAGGAGCCCAGCGCGGAGGACCCCGAGGGAGCGGTGCGTGCCGGGGAAGGGGTGGCTGCGGCTGGGGGGGCTCGGCCGTCCAGCAGCCCTCGAGCCCCGGCTCACCCGCAGGCTGTGCCGGAGCCGGTGCTGCCCGTGCCAGGGCAGGGGCTGCGGTACCTGGAGCATGTCTGCCAGATGCTGGAGCGCCTGGCCCGGCTGCAGCAGGACAACCGGCTCCTCCGGCAGCAGGCGGTGGACGCCCGGCGCACCCGCCCTGACACCACGGTGAGGGCTGGGAGGACGTGGGGTGCTCGGGGGGGGGGGGGTTGGTGGTGCTGGGGAGTCCCAGCTCACACCCTGCCTCTCCTCGCCCACAGCCCACCCGGGAGCTGCCGGGGCAGGATCCAGCCATGTGGAGGGGTGAGCGGTTCCGGCCGCGTTCCTGCTCGGACAGCCAGGCGCCAGGTGAGCGGGGTGGGATGCGGGGATGGCGGGGCCATGCCCGGCCGGACCCCCACATCAGCTTTATCCCCCACCTACCACGCAGCACCCGACCCCGGGCCGTGCCAGAGGACGTGGGGGCACTCTGCCAGCTCCCCCAGCCTGCTGGACACCTCCGAGAGCGGCCTGACACCGGACAAGGTATGGGCCGGGGGGGGGGGCAGCGAGGCGGGCGGGGGTCCCGCGGGTCCCTCACAGCTGACGCCCGCGTCTCCCCGGCAGGAGCAGGACGGGCGCTCGCACTGGGGCCGGGTGAAGGTGCTGCTCACCCGCCTGACCCGCCGCTCGCTGCGGGGCGGCCGATGCAGGTAGGACTGGGGGGTCCCGGTCCCACCGCTGCCCCTGGATGGAGGAGCTGCGCTGCACCTATTGCATCACACCCCACCGCATGACGTCACGCCCACCCGGGGCCGGTCCCCGGCCCGGCGCCCCCCCCCCCCCCCGTTTTTCCCAGAATAAAGCCTTTTCACTGCCAAAGAGGCGGCTCTTTGCGAGGTGATGTGCTGTTGCGCGGTGATGTCACTCTCCTCAACCCGGCGTGACGTCACGCGAGGACGCGTCACCGCCGCATCACTTCCGACGGCTTTTCCGCCCCTTTTGTCCGCCCGGCCCCGGTCCCACGGCCCAGTTTAAGCGGCTGCTGTGTCCGGCCCCCCGCCCTCCGGCCCCCACCCCCCCACACCCCCCCCCACCCCGCCGCCACCACCAGCCGGGTCTTCCCCCGGCCCCCTCCCAGCTCAGCCCCGGGGCAGGACGGGCTCCGGGGGGGTCCTGCTGCCTGGGGGAGGAGGGGGGGGGGTAGGGTGTCTAAAGCTTGTCCTCCCCCGCCAAGACCTCCCTGCTGAGCCCCCTGCTCCCCGCCGAGCTGCTGCCGCAGGTGGGTGGGGAGGGGGCGCCGGGGGGGGTCCCCGCCGGGGGGGGGGGGAGATCCTCCCGGTCGCATCGCAGGTAGGGGGGAAGCAGCCTGCAGGAGTGTTTGGGGTGGTGGACGAGGAGCTCTTCTTCCAGCTCGGGTGAGGAGGGGGCCGGACCGGGGGGATGCTCCGCCGCGGTGTTTTGGTGCTGATGGAGCCCCTCATCGTGTCTTCGGGTCTGCGTGGTGAAGGGCTGAGTGCCGCAGGTGGGGAAGATGCTGGTGAAAGCTGCCCGCAGCCCCCGGCCCCGGGATAACCCCCCGTTATCCCCTTCATCCCCCCTCTTCCCTGGCGATTTCCTACCGTGACTTGGGTTTTTTCCTTCCCAGCAGCGCATCCCGCAGCCTCTCCTGAGACCCCCGGCACCGCTCCCGCCCGTGCCACCCCCGGGCAGCAGCAGGGCATCCTCAGAGCCCGGCCCCAGCGGCTGCTCCAGCCTCGCCGCGTCCCGCCGCTCCTTCCCTGGAAACGTGAGTGCTCGTCCTTAACACGGGGGATGGATCCGGGCACCGAGGGGTGGTAGGGGGTCTCTGGCAGTGACCCAGGGGAAGGCTGGCTGTAAGTACAGCGTGATGAGGGGATGCTGCAGGTGTTTAGGTTTTCTGGAGCAGACTCACTCCTGGGTGGTGCCACGGGGTCTTATGATCCTTGTTCCTCCCTCCCCAGCAGTGAACCTCTTCCCATCGCCCCCGTCCGCTCACCTGAGCCACCTGGGGAGATGCCCGGGGCAAGGACAGGAGCAGGAGCGACTCGGGCAGATGGTAAGGACGGGGATGTGTGTCCCCACTGTGGGGTGGGCATCTGGGCAGCCCCCTCCCCTGCTGCCCTGCACTGCCTGTGCCTTCTGGAGCACTAAACACTCACCTGGGCCAGACCTTAAGACACGGGGCCCTTCCCTACTGGGTGCTCTGGCCACGTGGTGATTTTTGGGGGGGGGATATTTGTGGTCAGAGGGGATCTCTCTGGTTTCTGTGAGTCTCGGGGCAGCCACCTCTGTGCTCCCACACCATGTGCGTGGGGACCGCTGTCGGGTGAGCCTGCTCAGAGCGAGCCCCAACGCCCTCGGCGCGGTTCTCTGCCTCCAGCCCCTTCTGTGACGCCGGGGAGACGCTACAGCAGCATCCAGCTGCCCCGTGGCTTCTACCACCTCTGCCTGGGCTGGCTGGACGTCTTCCCCCCACCCGGCCCCCTCGCCAGCAGTACCCCAGCTGCATCCTGGTGGCTGACCCTGAGGAGGATGCTGAGGCCGCTCCGGATGATGCCGATTCTGCTTTCAGGGCCAAGGTGAGGAGGGAGGGGAGGTCTGCTCTCGGTACAGGGGCCTGTGGCTCTCTCACCCAGGCGATGGCCCTGGTGCCCCCGGGTCACCTGGAGCAAGGGAAGGCTCCCGAGCACGCGACAAAGCAAATTGAGGTGTGGATCCAGGCGTGTGCTGGACTTGGCAGTCCCAGTGAGGGTTAATTCACCCAGTTTTGGGGGAAAGCCCTTAGGTTGGGTGGTATGCTGTCATCTGCATTTACTGCTGGACTGGTTGTGGGATGGCGTCTGCAAAACCTGGTCATGTCCTCTGGGGGTCTTGTCCCCAAGGGGAACAGGGGCTCTGGGGAGGAAGGGGGACAGTCGGGATGCTGCGATGCAGCCAGGCTCACCGGCTGCCTAGTCCCTACCGGGGAGGAAAGAGGACAAAGCTCTGCTCGTCAGTCCCCATCCCGGGATGGCCCCATCCCAATGCTGAGCCGACGGTCCTGGTGTGCATGGCCATTCGCATGGCACAGGCTGGGCTGGACCTGAGCGGCTGCACGAAGTGACGAGGGCCACCGGCTCAGGCATCCCTGAGTGGCAGCGTCCCTTCCCTCTGCTTTTTGGAGGTCTGAGTGCTGATGTACTTCACTCGGTAGTGTTTCAGGAATCAAGGCTGAGAGCACACCACACTGTAGAGTTAATTTTCCCTTTCTGCAAGTTCTCCCTATTAACGCTGGGATCTTGTGGGTGGTGCGAGAAACTGGTAATTATCCACTTTTACTATGTAAGATGGAGTCGTCCTCCCCAGCCCGGTGCGGAGAGCGTGCAGCGTGCGACCCTGCCGGTGTGCAGACCCAGCCCTGGCAAAGGGCTGCTTGTTCAGGAGCAGGTTTCCAGACTAGAGCAGAATTTGCACCGCTGGGAACGCTCGGATTAAGTTTCCATTGGGTGAAATCCCTCTCTTGAGTGCAGGGACAGCAGGAGGAGCTGACGGCACAGAGCAGGAGCTGGGCTTTGCTGAGCAGCTCTGGGACTGCAGGGCGTAAGGATGAGTGGCTGCGCTGGATGGAGGAGAGGCGGGTTGCTGGGCATTAGGTGGCAGGGGAGGGCTGGCAGCCCTGCACGGGGTGACACAGCGATGCAGACGAAGCCGCAAGGTGGATTTAGGAGAGCTGAGGTGGGGTTTAATCCAGCTGCAGCAGGCAGCGAGGAGCATGGCACCTCCGGGCCATGGAGCCGCCAGCCAAGACGCAGCACGTGGCCACTGCCCACCCAGGGCACCGCAGACCACCCCTGCGGGGCTGCCACGGACCTTTGCCCGCTCAGGAGCCAGGGCAAGGTCTGCCAGGGCTCAGCTCCCCACGCGTCGCCCATGGAAGAGCGTGGCCCTCACTCGGGCGCATGGGCTCGGCTCCTTGCATGACAGTTATATATAGCATCCCTGCTCCGGGTAACCGTGGCAACTGATTTTATTTTGCTTAAACCTGGCCCGGCATGTGATGTGGTTGGGAAAGAACAGCTGAGGGGAGATGAAGTTCTCCATGCCGGGTGCTGGGGGAGGAGGCTTGGCTCGGTCCCAGTGGTGACTTGTGTGGGATCCGGGTGCGGGCTGGGCAGGGGATGCTCTCGGGCTGGGGCCTCGCTCTGCGTCCCTGCAAATGGCCTCGCTGGGGACAGTCACCAGCCTTTCCATGACCTGTCAGGGCTCTGCTCCCGTCCCCTTCATTCCTGTCTTCGCAGCCTCCCTGCCGGCAGCGGGAAGGGTTTTATGGGGTCCAGCTCCCCGCTTTGTGCTGGGATTCCTGGGGCACTTCTGACCGCCGTTCCCCGCCATGCCGCAGGGTCTGGTTTGCCAAATTCAGGTACCGGTGGGAGGTGGTGGTGATTTTCCTGCTGGACGTCTGGGCAGGACTCCCCGGAGGAGTGGGAAGCCTCGTGCCAGCCCAAGGCAGAGAAGGGACCCTCGCTGCCCCCGTCGCCGGAGAAGCCCACGATGGTGAGGCTTTGCCGTGGGGCCGAGTGTGGTGATGCCGGGTGCCGTGCCAGCTCAGATGTCCCAAAAGGCGGTTTCATTTCTGCAGGTGCTTGGACAGGGCTGTGTTTCGGAGGTGGTGAGGTCCCGCTCTGGGTGACAGCTCCCAGCACCTTCTCTTCCTGCTCCCACGTAAACAGGGTGGTTTTTAGCAGGAGATGGAGGCCCCCGAGCAGCACACGGCTGCCGGAGGCACCGCTGAGCTACTGCTGGGAGCCCGAAGCTCCCAGGGAACCAGTCCTCATGGCCAATCCCCACCTGGCCAGGCAGGAGGGGCAGGCTGCCTGCTCCAGCATCTCCCTCTGCACCCTGCCGTTTGTACAGGAGGTGGTGGGAGCAGCTCTCCTCTGAGGTAGGCTTGGCACAGCATGGGTGGACAGGTCCCCTGTGCCCCTCTCCCTCCCCGAAGTGGCTGTGATGGTGGCTGAGCTCTTCCCGGAGATGCTGCAGCAGGATTTTGGCTACAAGCCCTATAAGGTGCTGCTGGCCTTGCCGGAGAAGGAAGAGCCACTGGAGAGCAGGAACCTGGAGCCAGAAAGGGCCGCCGAAATGGCGGAGGACGAAGCTGAGCAGCCGTAGGTACATAGCCAGGGGGGAACCCGGTGTCCCTGGTTCAGTCCCACTCATCCTGGGCGCTCTCTCAGCCCAGCCTGCACCCCGCTCTGCAAGCACCGGTGTTTTGGGGAGCTCGGCCTCTCCCGTCCCTAACGCACGCCTGTGTTTCAGCAGCCCAAGGCTCTGGACCCAAGGGCTGTCCTGACCCTGGGTGCTCTCCTAGCCTTCGTGTACTTTGGTTTGAATTTCTGTGGATACGTGCACCGAAGGGAAGAGGAGCTTTTCAGTAGGCGTAGGGATGCTGGGGGGTATGGTGGAGCCTGTGCTGTCAGAGATCGTGCGGTGGGTGACGATTTGTTCTTGTTCCAGGAAACCTCCCTCTGCTGCCTCCTGGCCTGGCCCAGGTCTCCCACAGCGTCAAGGGTGCTCAACCTAGGGAAGCCGCTGGAGAAAGCAGAGCAGCCAGCTCTACCTGGAGAGCAAAATCCACACGCTGGAGGTCAGGCTGGGTAAGCCGGGGTGAGATGTGCTGGGACGTGGGGTCCCCTCTTTGCGAGCTGCCGGTCACCCCTTCTCCTCTCTTCTAGACTAATGACTGCTTAGGCGAGGAATCAGCATCCAGCTGGTCTCCACCAGGAGAGAGCAAAGTCCCTGCCTGCCTGGACGTCGCACAGCGGGGTCGTGGATGGCAGCAAGGTCCCTGCGAGCCTTTTCTGTCCTGGCCCTCTCCCTGCGGAGATGGGCTCGAGCCGGCTCCCACCCCAGGCATGCAGAGCCGGGACAGCCGTAGGGATGCGCAGGGTCTGCTCTGACCGGTTGTTTGCGTTTAATGGAAACCTCTTAGGTAGGAAATCTTGCAGCCACGTGCGTATCGGAGACAGGGCATGGGCCATCTCGGTGCTCTGAGCTGGATGCACAAGTGGGGGACGGACCGGCTTGTTTAGGATGGAGGGACCCAAACACGGGGGCTGGTGCTTGCTGTGCCGCAGGCTGCCCAGCAGCTCGGGGGAGTCTCTGGATGCCGCCGTGCCTGTAGCAGGTTTCTTTGATGCAGTTATCAGCTCCGGGCCCTGCCAGCCCCGTAACTGCTTTCCGCCCCCTTGTCCCACGCAGCAGCGGCTCGTCCCAGGACGTGGAGGGCAGCAGCGAGGGCTCCTGCAGCCTTTCCGTATGCTGAAAGGCGCCAGCTCGGGATCGGATTCGCTGTATTCGACTGTAAAATTGTATTTCTTGTGCTTTGCTGAAGCCGTTTCCTTTCTGCGTCTCCTCAGGGGCTGTTCAATCCCTCTTTTCTCTTTCCCGCCCCCTCCAGCCCCTTAATACCTTTCTTAAAATTACACCTCCAAACCAAGAGTGTTCTGCTGTAGCCGGGGGGCTGGGGGCCATGCCGGCCCACGGGGGGGAGCCGTCCCCGCGTGGGGCCCCCCCCGCCCCGGGTGCGGCAGTGGCTGGCCGGTGGCGGCAGAGGGCGGCAGCAGCCCGGCGTTGGCACCGCGCACCCCCCCCCCCCCCGGACACGGACCCCGGCGCTGCTCTGCCAAAAACTTTATTGGAGAAGAGCGGCGGAGCCCCCGCTCCCCCCCCCCCCCGGCACCCAGGGGTGGCTACAGTCGACTCTGGCCCCAGTTTTTCCTGGGTTTGCTCCCGGCTGGGCTGCATTTCCCTTTTGCATCCCCCCGCCTTCCTCTGCCCCGGGGTCTGGGCTCCCCCATACCCCTGGGTGGGCACCCATGCACCCACTGCTGTGCAGATGTGCACACACACACACCCCACACCACACCCCCCCCCCCTTCCCCCGGCTGTGGGGCAGAGGCACTTTGCACCGTTCCTGCTTAAAACGGGGCGGATTCAGAGCGCGGCATCACCTGATGCTCGGCATGGGAAGCACAGCCCTTTCATCACCCTCTCCTGATGCCTCAAAAAATAGAATTTAAATGCTTTTACCCTCCCCGGGCGGGGGGTACTGCGCTCCTAAGGCACAAAATGAATGGCCCAGCAGCAGCCGCAGGAGTGACCCCGTCCTCCTGCCAGAAAGGCAAAGAGCCTGGGCCAGATCCAAACTTGGGGTGGGTGTGGGGAGTGCCGAGGCGCATCAGGCCAGCGTGCAGCTGTGCGATGGTGCAGCATCGAGCTGGGGCCTGGGAACGGCCGGCAGCACCCAGCCCGCTCCCTTTCAGCTGAGTTGGAGGACTTGCTTCCCTGCTCCACTGCAAACCCCTATTTAAGGCAAAGCCTGGCTGCAGGGGGGGCAGAGACAATCCAGACGCTGCCTTTGGAAAACGGCTGGCTGGGGGGGGGGCAGGGGGAGCCCTGCTGTGTCCCCCACCCCAGCCCCAGGCACTACCTTGTCCTGGCAGGAGGGCAGAGCCATGGGGGCAAAGGGAGCAGCCAGCAGCTAAAGCCCCCTGAGTCCATCCCCAGGAGGGAGGAGGTGGGGAGCAGGCTGGCTGTGGGAGCCGAGGGGGGGTCCCCAGCCCCTTGCCCATCACTGGCATCCCGCTGCAGCGCTCAGTCATCGGCTACGATGGACAAAGCCCGCAGCTCACTCAGCTTGGCGTCGTTCTCCCGCTCCCGCTGCTCATCACTCAAACCAGGCCGGTCGATCTGCGCTGTCAGATCCCCGAAGATCTTGTGCATCTCCGTGTAGTAGATAACCTACGGGGGGGGGGGGGGGGAGAAAGATGGGGGCGAGTGGGGCTGGGGGCTCTCCTCCCCACCCTGCCGTGGGAGCCAAGAGGTGCGGCGCTGCCCGAGCCAGCCCCTCGCCTTAGCATTTCTGTTTCTAAAATAGCTTCCTCCCATGTGTTAATACCACCCCCTTAGATTATTACAACTCAACACATTTTAATAACACGCTGCCCTTCTCTGCTCGCTTCCCATCTGGGGAGCTGTGTGCGCGGGGCTGCTGCCGGCACCCGGCACTGCCGTGCAGCCACCAGCCCCATGCCGCAGCCAGGCTGTCCCCTGCCCGTCGCCGGTGTCACCGGCACCGGGACGAGCTGCCCTGCCCACAGTGCCTGGCTCTGCAACAGGTCTCTGCTGCCCAGGCAGGGACACGGCGAGCGTCACGCCTGGCAGTGCCATACCCTGCATGAAGCAGGGGGAGGGGTGTTTTAATAATGTGCTAATTAGCACCGCCAATTAACTCCGGCAGCGAGCAGCGCTTCCCGGAGTGGGAGCCAGTGGGTCAGCGCAGGCAGATGGCACCGGGCTGCCTGCTCGGGCACAGGCCCTCGCCGAAGGAGAGCCGCGGTGCCCGGTGGGTGCTGGCAGCGAGCCCTGCCTGCAGGAGCCCCCGGCGCTGCGGGCAGGGTGGCAGAGTCAGGCCCCCCCCCTGGCTCGGAGGGCTGCTGTGCCCCGCAGGAGGAGGGCGATGGGGATGCCTGGCCTGGGCATCCCCCCAGCTCTGGTGGGGAGGGACGGGGAAGCGCTGCCCCCCAGGCCGGGTGGTGCCAGCGTTGCCCCCATTTTGCAGAGAGGCACAGGCGAGGCTCGGTGGGTACCCAGGGCCTGCCCCAGCATCTCCAGCAGTGCTGGTGCGGAGACACGCACAGTCTCCATGGAAACCGGCTCCCCTAATCTTGCTCAAAATGATGCTTATTTTGGGCAGGGCTGAGGGGAGATGCTGGGGACCCACATGCCTTTGCCAGCTGCCTGCATCCCCCCCCCCCCCCCCCTTGGGTCCATCCCTACTGGGGTGCGGTGGGGGCTGCTCCGGGGCCGGGTCTCCCCACGCAGCGGGTGCTGGGTGATTCAGCATCAATGCTCATTTACACAGTGACTAACGAACCCCGCTCCGCAGCAGCAGGGCCGAGCGGGCAGGCGTGTGGGCAAGGTCCACCCCCAACACACACACACACACACACACACACACCCCCATTGCAGCCCCCTCCACCAAACCACAGTCCCACAGCCAGGTCACCCCAATGCATCCTCCCCGCCGGCTGCAGCCCCAGTCCCACGAAAGCAAGAGCTGCCGCCCCGAGCTGAGCGTGCTGAAAACACCCACCACCATAATCCCTCGGCAATGCCACGGGTGAGCATGGATCCGGGACGGAGGGCTGCGAAGCCAGGCACCGGAGCTCTGGAGCAGCCCTCCGTGTCCCTCGTCCCCAGCCCGGCGTCAGATGGGCTCAGTTCATTCACATATGGCCAAGCAGTGCTGCCAATTCCGGCATGCTGAAACGAATCTCCCCGGGGCGGCAGGGCCGGAGGCAGCTGCGTGCAGCCAGGGGAGCTGCTGCCCCCCGCCCCGAGGACTGCCCCCCGAGCCCCAGGCATGCCAGCATCCACACCGGCATCTCCTCGGTATTGAACGGGCAAGGCAGAGCAAACATTTTGGTCGCTGCCCACCCCCCCCCCCCCCACGTGCCGCAGCCATCGAGCCCTTCCTGCGGGAGACGCCGGGTCCCCAGGGCCCAGTGGGTCTCCTCGGGGATGCTCTTCTCCCCGAGTAGGACCCGGTGCCTAACCAGCAGGCAGTCATCCGGGGCGCTAGCATGCATCGCCATCCGAGTCTCCCGTGCTTTCTCAACGAGATCCCACAGGCATTGATCCCCCAACGCTTTTCTCCCGTTGAAATACAGGTGAAAACCATCACTGCCTCTGGGCGGGGGGGGGGGGGGGGGGGGGGGGGTGGTCCCTGCACTGGGGTGGGTGCTGGGGAAGAGGATGCAGCCCAGACTGACGAGCATCGACAGCCCCAGCAGTGGGGGACTCCGCCGCACCGCAAGCAGCTCACCCTGCGGTCGCCATTGCGGTACCTGCTGCCGGCAGACCCGCGCCTGCCTGCAGCTCAGTACTTTTCCAGCTATGGATACCATATGCTCCGTCCCCATCCCACCAAATCCCATCTCCAACTCGCCTTTGAGACCAAGCCAACGTCCCCGAGTCCACCTGTCTTGAACTAATTCTGTTTTGGGACACCGTGTTCTCCTGATTTTCTATAGATCGCGTTTGCAGTGCCACAGCCGGGCAGCAGCAGTTTGTGTTTATGTCAGCCCTACACAAAACAAAAGCCCGGGGTCGCTGCCAGGGCTGGACTGCAGCAGCTGACCCCAGCGCACAGCGCTGCCCCACAGACAGTCCTGCCTTGCAAGCCCCATCTTTTTCCCCGTTTCATTAAAACCCAGAGGAGTATCATGTTTTCTAGCTGGAAAATGAAGTGCAAGGAGGGAAGGAAGCGTTGCTCACGCGCTCACACCAGCCACAGAGCTCAAACTCTCCCCCTTTCATCTTCGTGTGGCCACTTCAAAGTCCCCAGCCAGGGAAATATTTGCCTCCGTTGGCTTGGCCCCGGGCACGTGGGTGGACAGAAGTATTTGGTGTTGAATGTTACAGCCCCTGCGAGCTCGGGGCATGTCATGCCGTCAGGAGACACCCGGCACCGGGGCCCGCAGCCAAGCTGTGCCATGGGAACCTAGCCGCCCGGCGAGAAGGTCTTGGGAGGGTCTTGTTGGGTCAAAGCCATAAAGCTGCTGCTCTGGAGCTGGTATGAAGCAGGGTCCTTCCCTTTGCCGTGGCACGGCTTGTTCCCAGCAGGGCAGCCGGTCCGTTCCCAGCTCATCGTCGCGCTAGCCGGTGCCGCTTGTCACACACTTGTCTCACTTGAACCCCCCCGCTTTCTCCAGGGCCAAAAAAAAAGGGAAAATTACACGCTTTTGCACCCGGGGCCACCTTCGAATGGTGGGTTTGACCCGGGAACAAGCAACCCCAGAGTCACGGGCCCCAGCCCGGTGCCAGCCGCTGGCTGCCTGTGGCCAAGGGCAGAGCCGACCTCAGCCTCCCAGTCCCCGTCTGCCCCTTGCCTTGAGGGATGCGCGCTCAAGCCCCATCAGCCAACCATCGCTCCTAGAGGTACCCGCAGAAGAGGCTGAAAATAGAAATTCCACTGAGTAACACAAAACCCCCGAGATGCTAAATAAGCTCAATGAGGCATGGAGGGAGAGATAACCCGGGAAGCGGCAGCAGGATGAATGGGGCTGGCCGGGGGCAGCAGCACAGCCCGTCACTGTTCACATACCTCCCATCGCCGGCTCACACCTGGGATGTTGGGATGGGGATGGGGATGCTCCCGGCATCACCGCAGCAGCCCCCCGGCTGCCCTCCCCTGCCCAGGTCCCTGCAGGTGAGCAGCCGCTGCAGTGAGTCAGGGCTCCCGGGTGCTATTCCTGGCTCGCCACTGACTCATTAAGTTACCTTGGGCAAGTCACTTCCCTTTTCTTTTTTATTATTTCAGCCACCTGCGATGGGGGAAATGCTGCAGAGCCCCCGGGCAAGAGCTCCTGAACCAGGGGGGACACGGCCTGAGCCCAGCCTCGGCACAAACGAGTCATTAGGGGAGCGTCGAGCTCTCCTCCCGGCAGCGGAGACGCCGTCGTGCCGGTACATCCCTCCCCGGGGGTGGAAGGATGCAGCCAGCGCTGGGGAAGAGGGATGCAGCTCCCATCTAGGTCGGCGGGGAGGGCGGGATGTGACATGCTTTAGCATCCATCTGGGACCAGCTTTAGTCTAGCCTACGGAAGATGCATCAGCTTTGTTATGACGCTGCCTCTTCGGTATTAAAAACGAGATTTCGCTTGCCTTTCCTAGCAAAAATCCTCACCTGAAGAGAGGCAGGGCAGACAGCCAAGAAACAAAATAGAGGATTCCCAAGGAAGAAGAGGGTACGAAAGGAGAGTCTTGCAAACAGCCCCGGCAACAGCACCCTGCCGCTCCCTGCTCGCATCTCCCCGCGCCCCCAGCCCATCGCTCCCCCCGTGCTGCCGCCCGCTCGGCCCGAGCTCCCGACGAGCCGAGGCAGGAGCCAGCTGGCAGCCGGGAGCCAGCATGAGCGGAGCGAGGGACATCGTGGCCAAGGACAGAGGGGCAAAGCCGCTCTCTAAGGAAACTGCCAGCGGATCACAAACACCCAGACAGGGCGGGCGGCATTCGGGTTTCAAGGTCTCGTCCAAACGACCCACCCACAGCGAGCGGCCGGAGAGGGTTTGCAGGGGGAAGGGCCAGCGAGACTTTGCGGTGGCTCCAGGGAGTCTGGTTATTTCGGCTGCGATGGCTGGAACAGGGAGCCCCGCGCGCCCGATTGCTAAGGGAACAGCAAGAACAGCATCCCCAGCACCCACCCAGGCGGCGGCAGGGTGCATCGGCACCATCTGGTAGGTGAATCAGCCTGCAGACAACTTGCTGGCAGCTCTGCGGAGAGGCCCCCCCCCCCCCCCCCCCAAGTCAGAGGTGAGATGAAACACGTGCTCTTTGCACCTCCTTGCAGCCACCCCACCGCACCTGTGTCACTGCAGCAGCTCCTTTCCAAAAAATACCGTAAGAAAACGCCCACACAAGAAGCAGCACGTGGTTTCGCCCACCTCCTGGCGCTGGACCACCCCGTGATCCAGGGCACGACGTACGCCCGGGATGCCAGAAGTTCAAAGCTAGATTAGATCCCGATAATGTTCCTCTCCAGCCTTAAAAAAGAGCGAGAGGAGAAGGAAGATGGAGGAGGAGCGGCAGCAAGTCACAGAAGGAAGCTGGCGGATGGAAATTAAAGCAGGCTGTGGTTTATTTAGGCCACCCCTTCCTGCAAATCCTTGGTGTGGAGATTACACAGCAGCCTCCTCTATCTCTGCCAGCACACACCGGTTCTGGCTACCAAGAGCCAGAAGAGATCCTTAAGATGAGCCCTGAGCACCTCATAATCTCAAACAAGATCCAACCCTGAGCTCAGAACCACAAACGCGAAGAGACGACGTACCCTGACGATGAATAAAGCCATCAAATACCAGCGGCTAATGTATAACCAGGGCTTGAACTGCATCACGCAGGCAATCTCGTGGGACAGGACATCATATATGTACCAGGAGTGTCCCCGATACGAGGCAGATCCATATAAAACAGCGAAAACTCACCTCCGGCTGTCCCTTCTACCCGACAGCCAGCACCGCATCACCACAGGTACCGGCAGATGCCAACCTCCTCTTCTGCCAGGACAAGGTCCAACAGACCGTGTTAGTGCCCGTCCAACACGGGCAGTGTCCCATCTGTCCCACCACTGCTCCCCGTCCCCTCTCACCGCTTGGTAATTAAGTTGCTGGAGGTAACAGCATTTGGGCAGAGATTTGCTGCGTGTTACCTGTGTGTAACGCTCAGCTCGAGCAGGTGCCTTGCCCTAAGAGCAATTCACACCCAGGTGGGACCCCAGATGCTCTGCGGTGAGGATGCCCACCAAAGGGACACCTGGCAGCGCCTGGCAGACAAGGGACAGCATCTCACCTGCGCCCGGACCAGCGACTCAAAGCTGGGTTTGAAGTAATCGATGCGGCTGCTATAAAACTTGGGCATTTCCTCCAGGAGCTGCTTGTTTTTGGCTTCAAAGTCCTCCTTCACCGGCCTCAGCTCTTCACGGGCCTGGGAAAGGAGAGAGGATGGGGAGTCAGAAAATGCCCTTCCCTTGGGCAGACCTGCACAGAGGCCACCCCAGGCCAGAAGACTGCTCTGCTTTGACCCGAGGACAACCAGCGACCGGCTAACGGAGCCTGGTGGGACCCATGCGACCATCCAATGGAGCCTGGTGGGACCCAAGTGACCAGCTAACGGAGCCTGGTGGGACCTATGTGACCAGCTAATGGAGCCTGGTGGGACCCGTGCAACCATCCAATGGAGCCTGGTGGGACCCAAGTGACCAGCTAATGGAGCCTGGTGGGACCCAAGCTCTGACCCTGGAAAGCCATGGAACACCTAGAGAGGCTGCTGCAGAGATCACGAGCCAGCCAGTCTTCTCCCCTTCAGAAGAACGGGGACAAAAACCAGACCCAAAGCTCAGCCAGGCTGGAGAACATCCCCGGCCACGTCTGTGTCCCCACACCCTGCAATTCCCAAGAGCATCGCCAGAGGATCCTGCCCCCACCGCCATTTTCGCCCATGACCTTCAGCTCAGCGCGTCCAACTGGCTTCTTTAAACAGAAGCGTGGGGAGAAAGGGAAATGTCTCTGAGATGGTGTGGAAAAGGGCAGGAGGGGGTGGGCTGTGAAATATTAGACCGGTTCAAGTCTGCCACTTAATCCCGGTGCCATTCCGACGGGAGGGGGATGCGGGAGAAAGCCGGCGAGCCGAGCCCAGCCGCGGCGCCGGTCCCGCTCCCCGGGACAGCACGCCGGAGGGATGGCACGGACAAAGCCTTAAATCATATCAGGCTTAAGTAGGTCTGAGAGGCAAACGAGCAAATTCATCGTCTGCCACGAAACAAGGAGCATTTAAACTCCCAGGGTGGAGTTCATGTGGGGCAGAAGACTTTGAGCAAACAGCTCGGAAGGGAAGATGCAAATTTGCAGCTCAATAAAAATACCTGGATGAGATTATGCTCTTTCCCATCAAATCTGTGGACCTCTCGGATGCCCCAGGCTCAGGATTGCTTAAGGCTCCTGCAGGCGTTTAAGCTCATGCAGTGGTTAGTTAAGATCTTTTGGGGGGGGGGAATTAGATCACACAGAAGTTCATTAAGGGAAAAAAATTAAGTAACTAAAACCTGCCTAATCACCAGGACAAAAGCATTCACATTTTTCCAGCCACAGCTTTAGTCACCGAGGCTAAGCGAAGTAAGCTGCTTACTATTAAATCGGAGTTCTCTTTTGTTAAGGCTGATAGGGCTATTCTTTAACACAAAACTTAATTTTTGTGGGGAAAGTCATCAGAAAATACATGTTCTTTGGCGCCAAGAAAGTCAACTGTTCCTTCGAGGATCAAGCAACGTTCTGCAGGAGTGACAGATTTGGGGAGAAATGCTGGTGAATATTTAATTTAAAAAAAAAAAAAATCATGATTTTGCTAAAATTTGGGAGAGAGAAAGGAATCTGGCAAAGCTTCCTGTTAACCAATTACTGCAATTTTCCAAGACGAATTTTTGTAACAGGTGGCAAACATAAAGCCTCAAAACGCTCTGATCTTTCCCTTTTCACATCCAGCTGCTGGCTCAGGCGCGGAGGTCAGGAGAAACCCCCCGTGCGTCGACTTCTGCGCTGGCTGCTCCTCCGAGCATCCCCAGCTCCCGTGGCTTTTATTCCATTTTATTTTGGAAAAACTGGCTCTTCCCCTTCGCTGAGCGCTGTAAATTCGCATTTTTCTTATCAAGCGCCCTACGTGGCGATTTCACATCGATAAAAGGCATCCTTCCAAAATGTTGTATTTCAGGGGGGCTCGGCATGGATGTCAAACGCCAAGAGAAAAGCTCTTCCCAGCTCTTCCCCAGCCCCTGGGACACAACCCTGGGGCTTTCCCACCGACCCTGCTTGGGATTTGGGTCCGTGAGCACCTCGGTACCTGGTGCAGCTTGGCGAGGACGGGGCCGGTCCTCTCCTTCTCCTCGTATTTCTCCACCTTGGACTGCAGGCGCTTGTAGTCCTGCAGCGTTTGCTCCCGTCTCTTCACTGCCATGTTCAGGCTGGGGAACACGCTGCTGAACCTGGTGAAAGGACGGGAAGGGTTTTTGGGTGGGACATCTTGGTCGGATGCAGCATCCAAGGTAACCTCCCAGCCAAAAGCCCCCAAATAGTTCAGGATTCAGACCAAAAATTCCCCGGGGGTTTAAACAAAGCCCGTTCCAAACACAGAAGCCTTCGCTGCAATCTTCCAGGAGAGTGGAAGAAAGGATTAAGTTACAAATAAAGATTTGCAAAGCCTTGCCAGGGTACGGTGTTTGAGAGGAGAGCTAGAAGCACACGCTTGGGTTTTTTTGTGAAGGTCAATTCATGTGTCAAAGGGTGTGTTTTTAAATAATAATAATAAAAATCGAGCCAATTTTGCAAAGCCTGGTAAAAGTATTTTGAAGGTCCCAACCTGCTTCTGACTTCTCCTGCCAGCCCTTATGCTTTTACCATTAGTTCTTTATTTTTAACAGTTTTCCCCCTCTCTTCCAGCTGCTGTATTTGAGAACACGGAGAGCTGCCTTATCTGGGACGGGGGACGGAAGCTGCTGCAGAAAACAAAGCTGTTAACTCCACCGAGCAAACCAAAAAGGAAAAATAAACAACTTTTCCCCCATATATAGTTAGCTAATGCGGTATTTCCCCAATACCGTGTTTGGAAAGGGAACGAGCAGGGAGAGGAGCTGGATCAAAAGTCCAGGAAAAATAAACACGAAGTGCAAAATAAATATTAACTGCAGCAACTTTTGCTTTTTTGGGCAATTTCTGGGGTTGCAAACCCCAGCCTGCCGTACAGCAAGGCTTGCCCAGCTGAAGAGGAGGTCTGTACCCCACACAGAAGGATTAACAGCAGCCAACAATTAGCCAGGCTACGGGAAGAATCATATTATTAAAATGTGTTACAAATTGAGGAAACATGAACATCTGACGGCGAAGACAAGACAGAATATTTTTTGAACGCGACAGAAGAGGGAAAGCCAGAAACCGGAGCATTGCTCTTGTCTCCCAAATTTCAGTAAATCAAATTATACCGGTGGGAACTGCGCTGGTGCTGGGCGACGGGTTCGTATGAAACGGGTCACACTACCTCCGGATGTATTAATTTAATCTCCACAAATTATAGGGTCATTTTGGGGGGCCAAGGCCAGGAACCGGTCGTGAAAAATGTGTCTAAACAGCCTGGTGATGATTTTCACTTCTGAGAGGCAAGCAAACAGCTTTCTGATCCCTTTAAATTGAAAAAAAAAAACCAAACCCCAACCTATAATCCAGGCTGGGGGGGCACATTAGCAAAAAGAAAACCACAAATCTCACTTTACGACTGTAATTTGCTTTAGATGTAATCAGATGCAGGGCTAATACAGAGGCATTCGGGTTCAAACGAAACCACGGGCGTTCGCAGCCCTGCACAGCCACTCCATCCCCTATTAAAATCTCATTTTCCGCTGCCGTGCTCGCCCCGGAGGGTGCTAATGTGCCCGACTGGCGGCTGCAGAGGCAAAGCTTTTGTCCCTGAGCCTTACCAGTTTGCAAAGGGCAAATGCCAGAAGCGAGGGGGAAGGGGAAATATTTGTGTTCAAGCACTTGCGTTCAAGCATCCCTCACTGAGATGGTGAACCAGGGATGTCGTCTTGCAATCCTGCCGGCCGAGGATAACCAGGGCCGGTCCGTGCACGGCCAGCAAGGCTCTCGTGTGCTCACATTCTCCTTCCGACCGAGACTATCGCGAGAGACGATCGCAGCTGGGGCCGCGGCACGAGGAGCAACCTGCAAAAGTCATCAGGGAGCTCGCCCAGCGTCACCCTGCCGCCCAGCTGCCCGCGCACGGATCAGATGCTGCTGCCCTGACATTGCTTTTTATGGTAACCGTCGCACACGGCTCCCCATTATATTTAAATGCCGCAGCGGCTTTACGGGTCCTGGCTGCGCCAGGCTCCAAGCGTGGACTCACCATCTCCTGGGCCATGGGCCGCTGCTAAAATACCTCCTCCCTCTACATAAGGTCCAAAAATATGCCGTGAGAGGGCTAGGGAAATCGGGATGGGCAGTAAGGACTGCACGGAGGAAGGGAAGGGGTACCCAGGTTGAGAGGTCTGCTCGGCATGAAAGCACAGACGTTCTTTGCCGACGGCACACAATGTCAGCAGCTTGCGGTTGCAGCTTCTGCAGAAATTTCTCCCAATTATTAACGAGCTGGCAATGGAAAGGAAGGATCCCGTCAGGCCAGCGGCTCTCGGCTTTATTTTTGTGCTATATCCCTGATGGGGCGGGTTTGGTAACAGGGCGCACAACCTCTTACCTCTCTGCATTGCACCCAAAAGCAGGGCAGGAGCAGGTTGCAGCTCACTAACGACTACGGGGGCGAGCCGAGCTGCTCCTCCGCAACGAGCTGCTCCTCCACGACGTACCTCTGGGACGGGCAAATGCTGGAGGAGACGGCCCGGGGCTGGGAAATCCTCCCTTCCCTGCTCTGCAGGGAGGCTGTGCACCGAACGCTGAGCCGTGGTTGTTCCCTCCGGCGCTGCCAAGCCACCGGTGTGGCCTGGATGCGGCCGTCACTGCCCGCGCACCCACCAACTCTTGGAAAACGCTCATCAAGAAGATGCCTCAAAAATGCTAAGCCTTGCGTCGGTACCCAACACTAGCTTTTAAATGGCATTTTTCTGACGGCCCCGCTTTTGAGCCCTTTCTCTCGCACACTCTGCCATGCTCGGCACTTCCACGGTGCTCATACATTAAAAGAGCCACGAGACACCAGAGAATTAGCATGCAGCCATTTACATCTTACAAACTCGCTACCGCAGGGGAAGAGCAAACCCTTTAGCTCCGAAACACAGCAAGTGAGAATGCAGAAGACGATTAGCAACACAGTTTCCATTTACTTTGAAGTTAAATCTGGTTTTAAAAAGGAAGAAGGCTTGATCTCTATTTTTTTTTTCCCCCTTTTTGTTCCTAGTATCAACGCGGTGCGATTTTGCAGCCCATAATGGAAGGACACTGTACTCCGGCAGCGCTTTAAAAAAACAGCTACAGCGCTGGATCTGAAGAGGCTGTTACTGTGTAGGCACAGCAACTACTTGTCTCACAAGGACTTTTAATGCATAGATTATATGCTGCATTTCAGAGGGGGGGGGGGGGGCAGCTCAGCTCCACAAGCTGCCATTAACACAAGGCACCATGTCAGCTCCCTGGATCCGCAGCCGTGCCGGGCACGGCCGCCCGGCTCCGGGTGCCCCGGGCTCCAGCCTGGGCGCTGGAAACATCAGCCTTAAGTGATGGATTGCTGAGGGATGTGCGCGCGGGGGGCTCGAACCACCCCCCGCGATGCTCGAGGGGTTTTAAGGGCTGCGAGCAGCACGACTGAAACCCGCTTGAGTTTCTCCTGAGCAGCCGCAGCCGAGCGGCGAAGCGGCGTGGGGGTTTCTAAGTTGCTTGCAAACCCCCCGTGGCAGCTGAGGTTGTCTCGGTGCGGTGGTCCTTCACCACCAGAACCAGCAGGAAGGACCGGGCCAGCCGCGGCTCCTCCAGACACCGCCAGCATGCCAACCGAGCTCTCCCCGTGCCGACCGAGCTCTCCCCGTGCCAACCGAGCTCTCCCCGTGAGTCACCTGGTTTAATTTTCACGCAGGATTAGCTCAGCTCAAGCAGGGAAGGATGCTCCTTCCTTGGACTGATCTGGATTGAGGCGAAGCTGCCTCCGGCTCCTGAAGGAATTACTCCGTACGAATTCCCTATTAACCCAGAAGCTCTGAAATTCCCCTGGAGTTCAGAGAGAAGTGGGTTTCTTGCCCACGTTGAAGTCCTGCCCAGATTTTTCTCCCCGTGTGTACAGAAATACAATCTCAAGCCAAGTGTCAGGGGTGGTAAACACCCGTGAAGGGTGATAGGGAGATACGGGCTCCGCCGCTGCCAAGTTATTCTGACGGCTTAATAAATTGCTGCATTTCACATGTCACCCCAGTGTCTTCGCAAATATCTCATGCATGTTATTTACAAATGCTCCTCGTGGAAAGCCTGGCAGAAATGCCGTCTACAAACCCTCCAAAAGCTCCTGCCATCCACAAACACATCCCTCAGTCTCCCAAGCCCTGCGAGAACAACCCTGTGAGGATCTCAAATCTTTTCCAAAGCCTTCGGCTAAGCATCGCAAACCCTCCCGGCAGCGGTGGTGCCAGCAGACAAGGGACCAGGACCGTCATTAGTGCCATGGGTGGTGAGCAACGTCCAAACAGTATCATCCAGGCTGGAAATGAGGTCTGAACAACTAAAACCAGAATTTTAGCATTTTAGCAGGACCGGGGAAGCCTCACAAGCAAACCCTGGTCATTTCACCCATCCATTCCCCCCGCACGCGGAGCAAGGGCAACGATTCCGCCTGCTGCAAAGTGCTCCGAGAAGCACAGATGAAAAGCCCTATAGTAGATGTGGGTATTTATCGATAAGCCCAGCACCATCCTCCTCCGTACGCTCCACCCAGACCCTGCTCTTGCAGGGGACGAGAGGGTCTGACAGCCGTAACCACCCACAGATCCCCAGGACCGCCCTCTGTTACTCGATACTTTCTTTTTTAATACAAAGGAAAGCAAATTGAAGCCGACTTAAAGAAAATTTGGTGGGTACGGTGCTAAAAGCACAGAGCAGAAGTGAAGGTAAAACAGCAGCACAGGGCATTAGAGCCCCCGCCACGAAAGCAGCTTGCTGAATAAGCCGCCGTTGTTCCCTGTCACTTTTTAGGCAAGGCTGCTGAGAGGGGATTACAGTACAGGCGGCTTAAGAGGAGCAGGTGAGGGGAGATACGCAGGGATAACTAAAAGAAAATACAAATTACTGTCTCCCCGCTGCTGCGGGGGGAGAGGGGGAACGTACTGGTGAACTCCTCTTAGGATGACAGTTTAGCCCTGGAAAAAAAAATATGAATCACCCGATTCTCTGAATTATAAATCGTTGCCACCTCATCTCCACGCCAGCCTCCCTTCAGCTTCCCATAATTAAAGGACGGGGCTGGAGAGACACTGCCACGGAAGATAAAAGCGCCACCAGGATTCCCGTCGCTGCCGGATTCGTTCGTTAGTCAGCCCAGCTGACGAGTCTGGTGCTTGAAAATTGAAAACTTCTCTCCCTCTCTGGCGGGAGGCCGCCGGCCAGCCCAGCGAGCGGCTCTTTGCGGGGATGCTCGAGGAGCGGGACCATCCCATCACCTCCCTGCCCGCAGCGAGGTCCCCATCTTCTCCTCTCCGTCTCCATCCCCGCTGCCTGCCCCAATGCATCCCCGATGCTCGCCCTGCGGCTTCCTCCAGCCCCCGTTTTTAGTGTCAGCAACGCGAAAGAGGTGCTAGGGCTTTGACACAGGGAAAAATAATGGTAAAACCTTTACTCCTCCCCGTTTGCGAGTGTCTCAGGCGCTCTCGTTGGCAGCCCCGTGAGCTGGACTAGGCTGGCATGCACGTGCGCTCTTCCCTATGGCATTATTTAGGGACAAAGGCTTGGATACCGAAAGCAAAAGGAAGCGGACAGGATCTACGGCTGGCACCGGACAGGGGAAAAAGGCATAACAGAGCTGGGGAGCATGAGATGCTAAAGAAAGTGACGGCGGATGAGATGAGGAGGAAGTTTGGAGAGGCACAAGGATGGCTCAGCGCGAGGCTGAAGCATCTGGGCTATGTTTGGGGATGCCTGCCATTCCTCAGCCCGTGCCCACACGTCCGTCGTGGGCCCGTCCACCCACCAGGAAAGGGGAAATTAACACCAGCCCTTCCGACTAGAGCGAAAAGGAACAGAAATGAAGACGAGGGTACAAAAAAGCAGGGAGCTGGGGATTAGGCTGGGAGCCCCGCGCGGCGGGAGGGGGCCAGGCAGCCATGTGGCTAGCTTTGCCCACGAAATCCTCATTAGGGGCTCGTTAAGGACACGAAAGCGGCTTTTCCTGCTTCCGGTCCCCGGCACCCCCGGGGCTGCTCGCGGCCGGTTATCTGCTCCGGCTGCCGGGGAGGAAACGCAGCTCGAGGGTTCACGTTAACGGGCAGGGTTATGGGAAGAAGAAGACACACGCGCACCCCCCCCTGCTCCGCGGGTGCCAAGGATCGGTTGCTATCGCTGGCAGGTAGTTGCTGACATACAGCTCTAATTGAATTTATACATCAACCTGCTGCGAACGGCTCCCGGATTGCACCTCTGGGACCTCCCGCCGCGCTGACACCCAGCCCCGGCTGATGGCACCCAGGCGGCAGCACCCTTTGCGATAGCCCTGCCAAAGCCTCTCCCTGCCCTGCAGCAGCCCCTCGGCTTCGGCTGCAGGAGCAGGACCATGCTCCGAGCCAAGGGGCGGGTACCATGCCAGGGCGACCACGACATCCCGATGCTCAGGGAGGTTCAGACAGCTCGAGTTTGTTAACTCGAGACCCTGCGGCAATGAAAATCGGCTCCAAACGTGAAAGGCATTAAAGCCTGTGAATCTCCAAACCACCTGGCTTATTTAAGCTGCTTCCTCCCTTAAATACTGACACACAACATGTAACACTAAGATGACAGTACACAGTCTAACACCAATCCCCGGTCCAGCCGATACACCTCACTCCTCACCCAAGCCAGAGTGAAGAACTGGAAGAGTGAAGTAAAAAGCAGCTGTTTTTCTCCCCCCTTGCCCCAAATCCGCTGATCTGGTGTGAATTTACGCAGGCATCTCCCAAAGAGGAGAGCAGATCCCTCCCGACCTTTCCCAGCCACCCCAGCTCCTTGCCCAACCCACACGCTGAAGTATGCAATATTCTCATTAGAGCTTTGCTCCTTCCCTGCAATTAAATGAGTGATTCCCAGCCAAGGGCTTCTTGGGGCTCAAAAAACAAAACTCTGAATAACCCTACGTCCCCAGAAGCAGAAGGATTTAAACAATACAAGCTTCCACCCCCCTCTAAATCTAGTACCGCTCTCTTTTACATGGTTTAACAAATTCTCCAATATTTGTCTGAAACCTACTATCCCTGGACAACTGAATGGAGATTTTACCACACATGTGCCTCTGATTACAATATATTACCACTAATGATAATTGCCTGGATTATACTTATCTGTTTCTTTGGCTAATAAACTATAGAAGACCACCAGTGAAGATGTAATAAAGAGCAGCTGTTGTAGCACAAGCCTTTTTCTAGGTCAAAGCGAGTTTGGGAGAGGCTGGGGAGGACTGTCTCCGCGAGGGGAGGCAATACCTAACTGGAAATAAGAAGAGCTCCTCAAGGCAGCTTTCATTAATCTGAAACTTTTATCCTAGAAACGTTGCTGGGGTTTATCTGCCAGCAGGACAAGGGGAGGTGCAAGCTCTGCATTTCTCTCCTGCATCTCATTAGCCTCAAAATGGACCCTTGGGCTCCTTAGAAATGTTCCTGGCTGCACGACTCGGCCATGCACGTACCTACGCTCGCGGAGAGTCAGAAAGAGGGAAGGAAAGGAACATTTTTTGCTCGGCGTGGAGATGCAGCCTCTCCAAGCGTGAAACATAAGCTGTTTAAGAGCACGCAGCAACTGATTGCAGGTGCCAAAGGGCAGGAAGGGAAAAAAATACCATATTCAAGTCCAATGGAAATTTAGGAAGTTCGAGGGAATTGCCAAGACGGGAAAGCAGCCGGGACGCTGAAGTAAACGCCCTTACGTGCAACTAAGGACTGGACTGATAGCAGGCGAGTTGAGCACGACACCTTGTGAGATGCGGTCGCAGGCACCGCGCTGGTGCCAAGGAGGAACAAACCAACTGCCCCCGTGTCCTGCAAAACTCCACTGTTTCCCCAATATTTCCTTACGGCAGGAACAATACAACGTGATCTCGCACAGCAGCCTCAAACCCAAAGCAAGAGGAAAGGGTTCTTTCCCCTTTTGTACTGTCTGTGCTACGGCAGCATCTAGACCAGCAGCCAAACACTGCACAAACGCTGAATAAGAAGTCGGGGATGTGGAAATGGCTTTATTGTCTTTAATTAGCGGCCCCATACCCTGCCCAGGGTTTAAAACACAAGGCAAGGTTTGCAGGGAAAGGTACTATCTTTCATTTCATCGACTAACACAAGTTAGGGAAAAAAAAAACAAAACCATGAAGATTTCAGAGACCCAAGCCCTTCTTCCAATTTTAACAGAATGCTGGAAGAAAAAGTTAATGTATCTTTCATGAGGACAATCTAGATAATAAGCAACACAATTCCACAGCGCAAGCTTGGGATTTCTTTCTTTCTTTCTTTCTTTTTTTTTCTAAATAATCAAGAATTTCTGGTCGTGGATAGACGACCAAGGTAAAACTTGAGTCACCAAACATCCCCCGGATAGAAACACACTGTAACCTCATGCGCTAAGTGGTATATGAGATTTTACTTTCAGATTTGGGCAGAAACAACAACTTAAAAAGAAAAAAAACCACCCTGTGTCAAACCTAAACTAAAAGTGTTATTCAGCAATTTGCAACACTTACTGTCATATTAAAGTCATTTTATTTTATTTTCTCTCGCTTGCTCTGTTCTTGTAACAAAACAGCAAATCTCAGGATTTCAGAAGACATTTGGCATAGCAACTGAAGCACTCCTTAAACGTTTAGGGGTACAGCCTGTGACACTGGTAACGGCCGCTAACGCCGGGGGAAATTGTGCAGAGGGGAACTGCACCAGCTGAGAGCCAGGTGACGAAACTGCCGCGGTGCCGGGGCACGACTGAGCACTGAACGCACCGCACGGCACCGGTTCGCAAGGAACGGGGGAAAATACGGAAACCTGCTACCAGAACAATACTGTTGTCCCGGTTTCGGCTGGGATGGAGTTAAGTTTCTTCCTGTCACGACAACTGTCAACAGCTCCGGCTCTCGCTCTCTGATAAGGATTTATTTCCAAACCGTGCAATCTGCGGACGGGCACGGTTTGGAGCCAGGTCCGACTCCGGCACACTCCCTGCCACCTCTCCTCCCGGTGACAGGGTGGCTCCCGGCGTGACTCCGCAGCGGGCTCCCCTCCACGTGCACCCCACCCTGGCCCTTCAGACCACGCGCGGTCTGAAGCTTTTCCCGCAGAGGCTTGCAAGACTCTCTCCAGGGTCTGAGACATCCCGTCCTGGATCAGTGACCGGCCTGGGACGGGGGATGCCGGTGTTGTTCTGTCCGTACTTCCCACCTTGCTCGCTGTCTAGCTACGGCTCTGTCACGTCTCTTTCTTTCCTGCGTGGATATATTCTTTATAAACATGAAAGAACTTTCACTAAAAGCAAGCTTCTGCTTTTTTATTTAGAAAACTTCCAAAGGAAAGCAACTTTTGTTCAAACACCTAAATACTCACCACCCTGGGCTGGACGGCACTGTCCACGCCTGCTGCCCGCAGGGGAGCTCCCCAGATGATTTTTCTCATTTGGATGGAGCAAAGTGTTGGTAGTAACCAACATATAAAGGGAGAGAAGCTGGATGCCTTAATGCGTTCAGTATTACTCATCTAAACAGAAATAATCTGTCTAGATTAATAATCTGATATAAATATATAATCAGAAATAATCTGTTTAAAGAACAGATGAAGACATCTGGCAGGCTAAGACACAAGAGGTCTTTACCCTTGCCACAGAGTAAGAGTACGGACTCAGCTAAACCATTCCCCCTCTCCATGCCCCAGCTGTAAAGCGAGAGGGATGCCATTTTGTCACAGGGATGTGAACTACTACCTCTTTAGGAAGGGCCGATTTCTAACCCGACAACATCTCTTTCGATGATACACATCCCTGAAGTACACGGTTATGACAAACACTCGATATGGCTCATAAGACAACGTTGGTACTTACTTTTTCAAAGGCTCTATGACTGTCTTTTGGATCTGATTCACCTGTTGAAAGCAAAAGGGATGATTACACGTCAGGCTTGTTGAAAAAGCCTGTTTGCACAACGATACACGTTTGCACAGTGCCTGCCATTGGATGATGTGGGCTTCTGAGCACAACCACAAAGCCCTTTAACCAAAAAATAGCAAACTTCTCCCATGTGCTCAGCATGAGCTGCAATCCCCAGTACAACCAGAGTCAGAAGAGTAAGATTATAAACTCATGTGGGAAGCATCTTGGAGACGATGACAAAAAGGGAAGGAGGAGATACCAACAGCACCTCAGCACACCCTGGTCTCCCCTTCTCCAGCCAAACCCATACTCACCTTCTCCTGGTTGAAAGAGTCCATCCTCTTCATCGCCGTGTCGAAGGCCGTGACCATCTCCAGAAAGCTGGGCTCCTGTTCGCACAGGGGGTTAGACAGCAGGTCTGAAGAGATTTTGACAGCCGACTTGGACATGGCTGTGGGCAACAGGAGCATGCAAGCAAAGGAAAGCAGAGAGGGTCCCGTCTCAGCGGCTGCCTGGCGGGACAGCCGCACAGCCCCTCGTTGCCAGGGCTGGCTCCTGCATCTGCAAAGGGTGACCCGTGGGCAAAACCCAGGGACTTCAGCCACCGAGGAGGGCTTAGCACAACTCTCCAGGAAGATATTCGACATTGGTTGAGAGAAAAGAAAGGAAGAGCCACCAATTCATTCACGTGAACACCCAGAGAACTGTTTTTATAAAGTTAAGTCTGAACCACTCCTATGTACGGCTTGTGATGTTGCCAGAAATAATACCAGACTCACAAAAGCACTGTTCTCTTAAAAAAATGTAGATGGGTTTTTTAATGTCTTTTCTCGACAGACTATTAAGTGTCACTCTCAGTCTCACTACAGCTCTTCCACAATGAGAAAAAATCACAGTCCATTAAGTCTTTCAAATGGCTTTACAAAAATATATATTTGAAGTGGATTTAGTGCTGGTGGAAAAGGACCAGACTGACAGGACTGGAAGACGAGGTTTCTCTTTTACTCTCAAAATAGGCACTACACAAGCAGCAGAGACACAAGCTGGCTAAGCACTTTCCCTCAATGAGCCTAAATTTTCTGCCCGTGGAGACCAACCCCAACCAACAAGCCAGGGGAAAATGCAAAGGCTGAAGTCTCTTCAGACACTGAGACTGTCAGCGAGAAATAAAGAAACACCAGGTCACACGCTGATGGGCTTCAGTTCCTGCCTCGCCGAGCACTTTTGCTTGTTTTCCATCAGACACATCTCTCTTCCTATCCACAGACTTGGTCTTCAAAGGGAAAATTAAATCCCTATGACAGGACCGCTATAAAAGAGCAAGAAAATAGCTAAGGTACAGAATGGAAAAAAAAAAAGAGAATAAAAAGGCAAGCATCAATATAAATGGGAATAAAGAAGGAAAGAAAAAAAAGGCACGGGTACTAAAAAAAAAAAAATGTTCTTTTTCGTCAGCGCTGTTGCTGAAGTTATTCCAGTTTAAGAAGGCCAGATGCTTGAGCCATGCTACAGACGAGCTTTGGAAAGACCCCTACTGTACTCACTCAGATATTAAAAGTTAAAGTCATCTGAATAATGGGGCTTAAGATCATAAATCAAGGGGTTAAACATTCTGATTTAAAGGTTACACACAATTATACAGAGAGCTCAGAAGCTAAATAGCTGGGAAGCTCAATGCAGAACGAGACGCTAACTACAGAATAACAAAGCTACCGTATCCGTCTATTATCCAAACATTAAGGGTTTAGGCATTTAAACCTTTAAACAGATGGGATATAATCCATATGTGTGACCACATCTGAGGAAGGATTTGTGCCAAAACGGGACAGAGTTAAGAATGGCAGAACTCCTTCAGCTGGAAGAAAAATTAGCTTCCCTTCATAAGGAAAGGATTGAAAGCGTACTGTAGCGAGGAGAGCTGCGGCGAGCAGCGGGGTCACGCCGGGAGGCCAGAAACCGGGGCTTTTCAGGCACGTTCAGTGAGACTTTGGGCCAGACACTCCCCCTGCGTCACTGACCTCACCTGTGCAGCTCTGAAAAAGCAGCCGTGGTGGGCTCTGCGGTTCCCAAGGCAGCTTTGCAGACCCTGGCACACGCTGCGTCCCCAGTGGTGTGCAGAGGGCCGGGACCCCGGGAGGGCATCCCCTGGTCCCACCTCCACGTGCCCGGTGGTGAGCCCTGTCTTGAAACTCAAGAGGCACATCACTGATGTGGGAGAGGGAGAGGGAGAGGGAGGGGGAGAGGGAGGGGGAGAGGGAGAGGAGAGAGAGGATCACCTGCCCCTCGGGGTGGGCTTCAGGAGGGTCTGTACTGCACTTTGCTCATAAAGCATGTGGGACACGACTCCAATTAAAGGAGGTGACTTTAAAGAGTCACTGCTTGTTTGCATCACGATAAGAGTAGTGGAGAACAGCCAGGCACGCTCCAGAGAGCAAAACTGAGCCACGGTGATCCAGTGGGTCACCTGCATCTCATTTCAGAAGGAGACCTTTTGCCTCCAATTAAAGAACATCCTCCTGCTCCTCAAGATCATATTTTGTCTGGAAAGAGGGTGGGGAAGGGGTTTGTGATCTTTAGCCACAGCAGAGAGAGTGCTGCTAATAACCCGTACCCCATTCCCAGCCACGCAGCTGCAGCTGGCAGGGCAGTGGCCGAGCCTCGCAGGGACATTTTCATGCAGACGGAGGAATCGGTCTCGTTCTGAGCTGAGTCTTTCTTGGCAGAAGGTGGAGACTCGAGCCACGAGGTCCAGTTTGCTAGGGAGTGTTTGCAGGCAGTGAATAATCAAACCCCTCGGCACAGAGGTACAGTGGAAGAAAGAAGACACTCAGGAGGACACAACAACGCTGATACACTGCCATCCTTGTCGGATATGGGGGCTGGACGTTGGCTGAGCAAGCACAGCTATCTCCTCTCGGGAATGGGCACTGCCAGGTGAGGAAAGCAGTCCTCAGCGCTTGATCAGATCTACCTCCTTTTCCTTCACCCATCCCTCACCAGACCACATTCAAAATCTTCCCTTACACTCATGATTTCATGCCTTTAAATGAGAAATCAGATCTTACTGGATCTGGCCAAGGCTCATTTGTGACTCTGCCATGTAGCAGAACGGAAAAAGAAAGTCCTCCCACAGCTCCTCTGGGACTTGAAATGCTCCATATAAACAACGCCCACTGCAAGGGAGGGGAGGGGAATCCTTAACAAGGAAAAACTTACCAAGGATCCCTGACAATGACCAAAGTCCCCAGAAAGGGCAGTTTTCACCCTGGAAAGGAGTCCTGGCAGCGCTGGTTACTGGTGCCTTTCCCACTGCTCTCCCTGTGCGAGCACACACACGTGCCAGCACGGTGCTGGGAAGGGTGGGAGGGCGCGGGCAAGAGCTGGGATCCGTGTTTATGTCTGGCAATATCTGAGCATGCACACAGACATACACACAGGTGAGAGCCTGTATCATGGGAAGCCCCAAATTTGCCAGCCCTCCCGCTGGCAAAGCGCCCGGTGGGGCTCCTTCCCACTCCTCTGCCCCTCTGTGAACCGAACTCCCACGAGATGAGTGTTGGACCGGTCCAGCCCACACCTGTTTGCGCTGGTGCATCTGCCTTGGCTCCGGAGCTGTGGGGGCCCAGTACAAATAGGGACTACTCCAAACCACATGCTGAGAAAAACCATCTGTGTTTAAAACAGCTCCGTGCTGCATGTTTCTGCAGGCTGCCCTGCTCGGTTCAGTAACCGGCATCCACCGAATCCACTTCTCCCAGCTCCCCTCCGCCAGATCGCTCCATCTTCTCTCCCCCATGTTCGTTTAAAGCCTGCGCCACGTGGTGCGGTCACACCGGTTTCCTACTAGAGAAGCTATGAATGGAGCGGGCAGGGGCTGCCGTGCCTTGGGACGGGACACCTGAAGGGCAGATGTCACCCCGCGCAGGCAGCAGCAGGCAGCTGCGGCGGTACACGCAGAGATGACTTGTTTATTGCTTCCTACATCGCCCACTGCCACGAGGTCAAGCCAAAGCAAGCAGCCACCAAGGGAACGAGCAGGGTTATTCCTGAATGGGAGCTGCTAGGTCAGCAGTTCACATGTGAGACACGTATAGCGATGCCTACGTGGTGCTCTGCAGACCCCTCAAAGCCTCATCCCACCTTCCTTTGGCTTCAGAGGGCATAAGATGCCCTCGACTGAAGTAGGTGAATATGCATTGCTCGACCCAATAGGCTCAGCTGGAGGTTGCTCCTGCCCTTCTAACATGGGAACTGGAATAATTACTCCCTTTTTTCGGTTGCAGAAACTGAGGCAAAGAAAAGAAAGTGACTTGTCCAAGGCCACGCAGCAAGCTGCAGCTCAGGAGACAGGGACTAAGCCCATAACATACTTTCTGTTCCCTTGGTTGAGATACTGCTCGGCAGCCCTCATGCAGATGGCCTTGTAACTAAGCAAACTGAGTGGGACTGAGATCTAGATTTGTTTTCCAGACTTGTCACAGATTACTCATGTGATCTTGAGAAAGTCACTTCATCTCTTTGTGGCCAAGTTCACAGTCTATGTATCCTACAGTCACATACCCAAGTCTGCATCTGTGCTTTTCTTCATATCCTTCTGAAGTTTTTTGGTCTGATCTTCCAATCTGAAAGATGGGAGAACAAGGCAAAGTCTGAATCTTGGAAAGAAACAAACCGAAGTGTATCATACGTGCAACAAATCATTTACGGGCTGAATATGCTGGCTTCTGTTGTGAGTTAAAAATATCTAGGCAAGGCTCTATGAAGTTCAGTGCTGCTCAACCTTTTCTGGTTGTTTTCAGATGGTTTTCAACCTTTTCAAGTTGGTGATCTCTTATTCAGAGTCACATATTTTCTTAAGTCCTCACACTTACCACAAATGGTAAAGCCAAATGCTTCCACATGATAAGTGTGAGCTTATGTGACACAGTCAGTATGGTAAAACCAATATTTGTCCTCAGAGGCGTTGCGCTGTTCGGTGACCCCACAGTTTTCTGGCAATTTTACACTCTTTACTTTAGAGCTGCCGTGATCTGCAAACCTCAACCCCATTGCAAATACTTCTTAGGACACCTTTGAACACCCAGCCACCAGAGGAACTCTGAAGAATTAGAAATTACAGGGCAGTGAGTGATTTGCTGGGAAGAGCATAACTGGCTAAAATTTCCTGGGAAGATGCAGTAACAGGGAAGATGCACAACAGAGAAATATGCTACTGTTCCTGTTTTACCAGTGTGGTTGATACTTACTGCTGAAGCTTTCCATATTCCCTTTCAAAGTCTCTCTCCACCTGTGGAAAGAAGAGATGGAAATCAGCTCAAAGGCACTGCAGCAGAGCCCGGAGTGGCAACTACCTGTGCAGGGAAACCTGTCGTTAGGAAATGCCTACGTGAACCCAGGGAAGCATAAGCTGCAGCTATAATGGGAGTTACGCTTCAAAAGTAAATGAAGTCTTGGGTTTTTTTCCTCCAGACTCTCTTAGAGCAAAAGACACTGCCACCAACTGCGTCAGCTCATTCCAAGGATGTGCTCCAGCACATGAATTGGAAGCTGACAGAGTAAATGGGAATGCCTTAAAAGCAGAGAGATCGCAACTTAGCACACACTGACACGGGCGCCCACAGCTCAGCTCGGTGCCGGCGGGGGACGAGCCCGCTTTCTCTTCCAGAGGCACGATCGTCCCAGAAGCTGAGAGGAGCCGCTTCTCCTCCAGCAGCATGCTGCAAAGGACCCCTGCGGTGGGTCTGCCCGTGGCTGGCTGCCAGACCCCCACCCAGCCGCTCTCTCCTTCCCCATCCTCAACATGGTGGTTTTTCTCCCCCCAGACCCCTCAAGCCATTACTGAGCCCTCCAGTCTCCGTATTATTCGCCCCCTCGATACGCTCCTTATTCCTGCGATAGCTCCCTCCGATGAAATACTTCAGCTGGAGCAGTGGTCCAAGTGGACTGCGGCACCTCGCACAGGGAGGAGAAACCTGTGCTGGCGAAGAGCGCAGAGCTCAAGAACAACCTTCTCCCAGTGCTACATCAATGACTGCTTCCTCCTACTTGCTATCTGGCAGCAAACCTCCAGTGATACAAGATATTTTAAGGAACTTTCTTTCCATGCTGACTGTTTTAACACACACTTAAACATTCATTCCACACCTCGTCGACCAAATAAGCAAATGGATTTCAATTGACCAGCCAAGAGTAAATACATGCGCTTTTGTTGTCATGGGATCAAAACTGGGTTCATTTGTGTTGTCAAGCTACCATGCTATTAAGGAAATGCTAAGTGTTGCAAGCAGCCAGGACTAGAAGGATCCAAAGGTTTGTTCCAAATCTTCATGCTGTCCTCGGGATTTCAAACCCGGGCTCGATGTAACAGCATTATGTGAAACCAGAACACTTAATAGGGACATTTGCTTTTCAACCAAAATTGCTGTTAAAAGACCAGTATTTTAAGATGGAGCCCAGTAATCCCAGTTTTCTTGAAACCTCCTTTTCTAAATATCTTTTTGGTCTGCACTTTCAGACACTCCGCAGCGACAGGACCAGCCCCGTCTGAAGGCAGCCGGTGACCCGCGCGGCGAGCGTGCCGAGTGTCAGCCCCATCCCCAGTAGACAGCTGTCCACACCATCAGCTCCCACCATCCGGGGGATGCATGCTGGCTCTCCCTGCCGATGAAAAACCTCCACCGAGCTCCAACTCCCTTTCGTGCTGCTAAAAATGGTCGCTGGAGAACAGGCATGGAGCAGTGTGGGGGCAGCTCACACGACTTCTGCCTGGTTCACAGTTCTGCAGAAATCCGCAGCAGCTGGTGCCTGGAGGTCAGGTAACCAGCACATAGTAAAAATCACCCTCGATTTCTATGGCTGTTCCGGCTGCTAAAATAACCAGGGAGTATTGCAGTCTATTTATACGCCTTATGTGTGAATTGTTTTGGTTGCAAACCAGAGAGGGTCGGGCACGACTCAAAAATATGTCCTTTGAAGGCTGGTGGTATCCTTCCCCTGGCATGGAGCTCCAGCCCGCTCCACGTTCGGGAGGTTCTTCCTTGTGTCTGCTCAGCCATCGGTTCCTCCAAGAACCGGAGGGTTTGGACACGAAATGAAACTGCCCGCAAAGATCCACGGTATCTGCCCCTTCCCTTTTGCTGTTCGATTCCCCCATTACCGTGCAATGAGCGGAGACAAGCAAAAGGCATCGTCGCCTAACGGACACGAAGGAAGGCCAAACTTCCCCACCCTGCGACCCTCCGGGTGATGTGAACCCCCAAATCTTCCAGGGCTTCCAAGCTTCCCCGAAACACCCAACCCCGGTTAGCCTGTGGGCTTTCTACATACGATCAAGGTGAACCTACAAGGCGGCACTTCAGCTGCCCGGCTTGACTCACATCCCCAGTGCCATCTATGCAGAGACAGCTGCCCAAGGATTGCTCTTATTTTTCACGCCCACAGTAGCAACTGGCTACCAGTCATCACAGTCTGCAGGCTGATGTAGCCCTCCCAGTCATCGCTGCTCTCGTTTGCATCGCGGGAGCCCAGATATACGACAGAAGCAGCGAGGGGCAGGGCCCCCCATGCACTAGGCAGAGAAGACCCGCTCTCACGTGCTCCCACCCTGCAGATTTACAGGCGGCAGCGACCAGCGGATCAGAGGCGCGCAAGGAGGACAAGCTGGGAGCAAGCCAAGCACATTTTGCAGAGTACACGGTAATTCCCCCTCCCAGTAGCGATCATCAATGGCCACGCATAGCCGACACTTAAGGCAAAAGGCTGTGGATAGGATGATCACGTTAAGAGTAACGAGAACAAGAAGTACAGGCAAGAAAATTACAATATCCTGAAGGGAAGTTTCCGTAATATTAAAATAATCCCACTTCTCTGCAGCCTCCTTCTGAAAACTCAAAATCAAAACGTGTTTCTGTATTGAACGCTTTTTCTTCTAGGCATACGGACTAGTTAATGCAAGATTGCTCGTCTCTGGGTTTTTATTTAAATCTACATAAAGAACGACGAGTTCTTAAAAGCATTGAAATAAAACGATGTTCTTCTTTTTCAGCCAGTTATTTTTGTTTGCAAACACTGGGCCTTCCACCTGTGATGATAACCCTCCTGCTTTAAGGGCAATATCATAATCGACACCATGGTTACAAGGCAACGAAGCAAGACCAAAGCCAACACTACAAAGAGATGGAAATAAGGGACTGTGATGAACCTTCTTATTCCCCTGAGGTTAATTTCTTTTCCTGGAGGAGGAGGACTAGCTGATTTCTACATGTTCCAGTGGTCTCAGCCTCTTCGTGGGTCTTGGGAAAAAGAGGGAAGCAAATGCTTCCTCCTCCCTCCTCTCCAAAAAAAAAAGAAACCCATATAATTAGGCCAGAAATTGTGCCATAACCTGGAACTTCTGCTGAGCTTTTGCCATCCCATCAAGCAAGAGGAGATTCAAGGCAAGTAATGTGGGTGAATATTTGCTCTGCGTCCGACAGCGGAGCCCTGAGCCAAAGCAACGCTTTGCCACAAAGCTCCCCAAACCCTCCAAAAAGCGAGAAAGCTCTCAAGAAAGGCTGCTTAAGTGGCACGCTAAAAGGGAAAAAGGATGCACCTCGGAACCGCAGAGACTGGTTACGTCCCGCTGAAGACTGAAGGAAGAGAGCGAAAATGAGTAAAACTATTAACTGGCGTCACTTGATTTCACCCCACCATTTCTGTGACATTTACTCCATTATTTTGGGATTTCCAGCTCACTGGTGGAGCTCAGTGGAAAGGCGCTGACGGCCGGCAGCTGCAGTGGAATCCTCCTGCTCACGGAGCTCCTCCGTCCGACATCCCTGGGGAAGGCAGAGCTGCTGGGATGAGTCAAGGAAGGGAGGCTTGGCAGGCGTGCAGGCCCACAGCTCAGGTCTCCGCTCCCTGCCAAGCTGACTCACCCAAGTTTAGCCAGCGAGGAGGAGGAAGGCGAGCCATCTGAGTCAGCTCAGGCCAGAGCGCTGCTGAGGGAGGGAGGAAGGGGTAAAACCTGGGTGACATGAAGGGGCTGTGCGCTGGGTTGCCCCGTCCCAAGAGGGGACGAGAGCTGGCTGGCTCTCCCGGCTTCCGACCCGGCTCCGCGCCCCGTGGGGACGCGCGGCCGGCTCTTCTTCCCGGCTACCTGCCGGCTCAGATAACCCAAGCCCCAGTGAAGAGCAGGGTACAACCTTGGGGTGACGCAGATGAACTTCAGCAAGCTGGAGCTGCAAGAGGGCTCAGAAGATAACTGCAGCTCTGGTTCCAGCGTAACCTCCGCTCGGACTGAAGTTGTCCTGGGGGAGGGAAGAACATCTCTGCCATAAGAGGCTTCATCGCTGCATCGGATTTGAGCAATAAACATTCTGCAGAGAGATATAATTCTAACAGGTTTAACTTCTATCACTGGGCATTAGTTTAATTGGGCTGTGTTACTGTGTCCTCTGTGGCTCCGCTGACAGCAGGTCCTCTCTGCGCATTAGATCCTCCCACCCGGCTCCTGGCCTCTCGGCAAGCCCGGTGACAGCTGCTCTTTTCAGGGGAGAGGAGGGGAGAGATTATGCTGTCTGGAATTGGATTTGCCCAGGTTAAGGTGGAAACAAAGCAGAGGCATGTCTGGGGGGTGGGAGATCACTTCAGTTCACCAGCCAGTATTTTCTACGGGGGTTTCCTTCTACCTGAAGAGCTAAACTGTGGCTGACACTATGCCCTTCTTCAAAGGATCAGAAGCGAGTGGGCATAGGGACTCATGACTAATTCCCTCTGCAGCCTAGGCAAATTGCTTTTCAGTACTACTGCCTGCCTAGATTTGACACCAGCCCCAGCATCGTTTCATCAAGAAAAGAAAAAAGGCTCGCCGGCGAGCTAAGCCTCTCTCGGCAAAGCAATTCTCCCCTCTCCTGCGCTCGAGTTACATGCCTCATGGAGAGTCAAATAAGTTAGATCCCAACAAATGCTTTTTTTTTTTTTCCTCCCCCCCTCCTCTTTTGTGGTCCAATCTCTGTGAGTGGGAGATCCTCTGCCCGCAACCACTTCCCTTCCGATCGGCTTGGGATGCAGCCCTGGAGATGCCACACCTTCCCACTTCCTGCAGCGGGCTCCAGAGCCCGACATCTGGAATATCACAGACCTCGGCTGCTACCGCTGTTCCCAAAAGCCTGCACAGATGGAGCGTCTCAGCCTGCAACTGGGAGGTAAAGTTGGGGCCCTCGAGCTCGCTAAAGCTACAAAGCAGCCCCATCACTTCCACACCACGACGCTGAACGCCTCGCTCCCAGGGGAGAGCGGTGGTTTCCTGCCGTTTGTTCTTCTTTGAAGAGCTGCACTTTACACTTACTGTGAGGTTGCAAGGCTTTGGGCTTCCTGTTTTCTGCTTTCCACGTATCTGCTGCCTGGAGAATATCATCATCATCAACACACGGCAAGTGGAAGCCATTTAAAAATTGGCATCCACCTCTGAGCTACCGAGTCGCTGACACAAAAACTTGTTGTTGTTCTTGGGGGAGCTGAGGAAGATGGGGAAGGAAGGAAGGCAGGCAGGAAGGAAAGGGAAAAGGCCTGGAAACACTCACGCTGCTGAATGAACCTCTGCCTGCCGGATATTCTGAGCTGTTCTATTTAATACACACACATATATATATATATAAGCAATGCCTGCCAACTGCCTCAGCACATACCAGCAGCTCAGGGGAAGGCAAGCTCTCAAAGGTGCAACCGTTCATCTGCACGGAGCCCAAGCTCCTGCCGCAGCTCGGGGCCGGCTGATTTCAGCAGCACGGCACAGGGGAGACAAGGTCTTTCAGACAAACCTCTCGCAACACCAAACGCAGCAGGAGCAGAGGGAAATCAGCAAGCACCGGCAAGAGAGAAAATATAGTCAACTTGGATGTGAGAACAGGTGGGACGGAGACGTCGAAGAAAGCTGGCCAAGACACCCAGAGCTGCAGAGCAGTTGGTTCTTGCAACAGCCTGGAAGGACACCGGTGTTGGAAACACCGGGAAAGAGGACAAGAGGCAAAATCTCGTGGAGCAAGGCAACGCGGGGTCTCCTGAAACAAACGGGAATGGGTGTGAAGACCTGAGGCTGGTGGACTGCCTTTCCTGGAGGACCGCAGACAGCAGCACCTTCTGCCGGCTGGTCGCCAGCCCCTGGAAAAAGGGCAGCTGAAGAGACACAAAAACCATTGAGCGTTTTTACCAGTCCTTGTCTTCATCGCCTGCCTGGCTTAAATTTTGTACTGACAGTTTGGAGCCGTTACAGAAAATTGCTGTTCTACGGCAGCAGACAACTACCAAATCCCTTAAAATAAAACATGTCGATCAAGCCATAAAGGGAGTGGCAGAATTAGCCCTCTGCCTCCAGAGGAAAATGTCATGTCCCGAGGAGAAACTGGCCCATAAACATGAGTGTCCACGCATCCCGAGGAATTAGCCGCAATGAGTGGTCCAGAGAGGAAGGATCAGAGATGTTAGTCTGTTCAAGGGATTAGGTCACCAATGCCGTTATAAAGACGAGGTCTCCACTGCGCTCGCAGTCGGGGCACTTATTTTAGAGCAGGTATGCAGGTTGGTTTTCAGGGACAGCTACTGTGAGGTCCCACAGCTTTTTTTGCACGGGACAAAGGCAAAGACCATCTGCTTAAGAAGGGAAAATACCACAGCCAGCTGCAAGCAACAGCACTTGGGATAGGAGTCTCAAATACATGAGAATACAAAATGCTTTTTTAATTTGCTTTTAAAGCAAATGCTGTGCAGCACAAATTAATTCACGCCCGAGCACTAAGCATCTCAGCTTATAAGCCTTTCTTTGGAAACAGTTATATTCAGCGATCTGAACCACTCCTCCTCCTCCATCTGCTCAGAAAGGATGAACAAACAAGCCATTGCTGAAAGAAGGAAGGAAGGAAGGAAGCCCGTTCAGCCATCTCCGAGGAAAACTGTGCCAGACCAAAAGAGCTCTTCCCCTCACCCCCCCCCCCAAAAAAAAAAAAAAGAAACAGATCCCAAACCAAAATACTCTCCCTGGTTGGGGCTCCCCCTCACTCCTCGCACGAGGAACCGAGCGCTGGTCACACGCGGCAACAGGTTCTGCTCGCTCACATCTCCCTCCCACGCACACGCACACGCTCGCAAAATGGGACGAGTCAAAGTGCCGGCTTGACTCATCAGCCACATGATCAAAGGCTGGATCTAAAAAGGGGGAACTGGTTTACTCACTGTCTTGGGTACAATCTGTTTCTTGGGCTGCCCAATCTTGAACGGTATCCTGGAAAAGAGAGAAGAGGGAACGTGTAAGCAAGCGATGCCGGCCTCAAACAGCCCAGCCCCGCGGGCCTCATCCTCGCTGATGCGTTTTGGGGTGAGCAGGGCTTGTCCCGGGGCAGCAGCACCCCTTTTCGTGCAGGGTGCTCCCCCTCCGAGAGCCGGTGTCTCCCCCGAGGTCAGCACCTCCATCTCCAGCCGCAGCACTCCCCTCTCCCCACCCTCCAGCCCTCCTAGTAAGGCAAATAAATGCAATGGATGCTCCAGGCGTTCCTTGGCAAAATAAACGTCTGAGGAACACGCGATGTTTAAAAACAAATTTGAAGGGGAGGAAAAAAAAAAAAAATTAAAAAAACCCCAAACCCTGTAAATATTTAGAAAGAGGATATTAAAAAAAGTAACAACCCGAGTGTCTGGAGCTGTGAGCTGCTTCAAAGGATTTCTCCGATACAACAGCTGTAGGAGCAGCTCACCTGCCAGCAGAACAGCCTTCATTCTTAAAATCTTTAATATGGTTGCTAGTAAAATCTGGGTTACCTGAATGATTTTCCCCACGTGAGCTAGCTCAAAGGTGAAGAGTACTCAAAATAAATTACACAACACATGCAAGGGTGGCTGGGTCAGATGGTTATAGCCATGTAGGCCGTCCTGAAAATAATTGGATTTCTTCCACCTATGAGTATAATAAAAATCCAGGAATTCAACTGCTGTTTTCAATGTATTTAATTAAGTTAAAGAGGTGCTGCTTGGCTAAAGCATCTCATCCAAAATCTCCTAATGTTTTCTGCATCACACTGCTTTAACTAAAGGGAAAAAATTGGTCCCGTAATGAAACGCAAGTACCTTCCCAGAGATGCCTCACCTAGAGCATGCCTACGGCTCAGCGGCATCGGCACCCCACCCCAAAGCCGCACCAGGCGCTTCTTGGGAAGGTGCCCGAGTCCCCTCTTGGACCAGTCCAAGTTCTCACACTGCTACCCAAAGTCTAAGCTAATAACATGCATTTTAGGACTCGGGCTTGGCCGCCGGTCACGCTGCCTCCCAAGCTGGCTTTTCTCACTGCTGGGCAGCAAACGCGTGGCTGGCTCTCCGTTTGTTTCTCATCAGCTTTACTTACAAGTTCCCCCGCACCGGCACTGCTGTAACACTGCTCGATCGGACAACTGGAACCCCAGAAAACATTTTTATTGGTGTAACGTGCTGTAAAAACCCAGCTATGAGCAATGCCACGCGATGGGAGAAAGTGCTTGCGACGAAGCGACGTGCCATCCACGCGGACGAAGCAAAACCAAGATTATCCGACAACCTGATCCCTCCCGGCCTCGCTTCTGCCCATCTTTGCCGCTGTTTTCCAACCAACGGTGTAATTAGCCACCGGTAATAAACCGGGGCTGCAACCCGTGCGTACCTCCTGAGCGGCTCAGGGAGCACAAGCCAACCTGAGTCACCAGGTTTAAATTTAAATTTTTCTGGAGAACTTCCTGTTTATGGTTCTCCGGTTGGACCGATATAATTTTAGGCTGTTAACCCTTTCCAGCTCCCGCGGCAGGCCCGGCAGCCGTGAATCACACTTCTTTTATAAACAAACACTCATCTGGTGTATAATTACCCCGTCAATAACCGGGTGTGTGGTGCCTTACAGGAAGAAAGTAAAAAAAATAAGGATTTTTTCTTTGTGTTTTCCTACATGGGTCAAATATAAACTAAACTGAGGCACCTCCCTTACTCTCGCAGGCACAGGCTGTCCCATCTGCAGCCAGGTGCCGTCACTCGATGTTTTTGGAAGTGATGGCATCAACCTATCTCATAGAAGGAGGAGAAGAAGATGTGGTCTTTACCCGGGGGGTGTGAGTTACCCCACGAAAAACCAGCCTGCACGACGAGCCGTGGCGGCTGCAGGGCGATCTCCGGCAGCACGGGAGCAAGCACAGGGTTCAAGCTGGAGCTAGGCTGGTTCCTAGCGGGAAAGTACGGTTAAAAGGGCGATTAAAGCATTACCTGCGCACAACCTTCCCCTCTCCCCTGTCTGGCCAACCCTGCCAACGCGGGTTAGTTAGAGAAGCAATCCCGACCGTTGCTGTCCGCTGGCAAGCTGGGTTAAATCAAGGCAATTCTGGTAATAAAAGAGGGATGCGGGGAACGGGCAGGGCAAAGCCGTGAATCGGCATCGGTTGGGTGCCACCGAGCCGGCCGCGCAGGCAGCAGCCGAGGGGAAGGCAGTGGGGAGCACGGGGGGTCCCACGTGGGGGCCCGTTCCCCATCTCCACTGCGCCACAGAGGGGAAGGGAAAAAAAATCCCAGCTACTTTCTTCCAGAACAAAAGCAAGTCACTGGAGCGCTTCACAACGCTGCAAATACACTTTGAAGCAGTAAATATCTCTATTAGCATCGTGATGCCAGTTGGCTAATTATGTCTGTCTCGGTAAAACCTCTAAAAAATAACCCCATGCAAGTAATGTCTATTCACCAATTTTTTTTGTTGTTGCTATTCTACAATTTGAGATAATCCTCCTTGTTTCTGAATCTTTGCCTTTTAATATGGGTCGGGGGGGGGGGGGGGGGGGCGATGCATAAGCAGGAACAAAAGCAGTAAGGAAGAAAAAAAGATAAGAGGTACGGATCTTATCCGAGCTTTTAAAACAAATGGATACACCCCGCGCTTCGAAACGCGACGGCAAGCTGCCGCTGGCACCGAAAATTTTTGCCCCTCCGTGAGTCGGCGTCCCAGCCTGCGAAATGGGGGAGGGACAACGTGTGCCTGATACAGCAACATTACAACCATTCGCTCAAAAATTAAGAGCCGCCAGGTGTTTTATTCTGTTTAGAAAAGGTATGATGGGCATAATGCAAACAAGTTGGAGCGAGATGGGTCGGTATCTTTTACTGCCATGGATTACCGGCGTGGCACGGTTATCGCCGTTACCTTAAAAGCTGAGCACGGGTCTACATACACCGAAGGAAAACCAGAATCGGTGCATTTTTTTGATCTCTCATTTCTGCTGAGCGAGAGAAAGCTGGGGTTGTGTTTGGGGTGTGAAATCCCTTGAAATCTTGTTCCTGAAGAGCGCGAGCGCGCTGACTCACAGCCAGAGCGTTCCCACCCCGGTCCGCCCCGTGCAGCAAGGCTGGGGGAGCATCCCGGCCCCTGGCCCGGACCGGCCACCCACACCCCCGCCCCGGGGAGGTCGCCAGGAGTTTGGGAAAGCGGTGGGGTTCAGCCGGGAGGGAGAAGGGCGAAGCACTGCAAGGAGGGGGTGGGAAGAGCTTAAAGTAGGGAAAAAAGTGTGGGTGGAGAGAATCCTGCAAGCTTCTACTCGGGGATGCTCAGGAACCCCAGGGAGGGGAAGGTGGGAGAAGCTGTGGCTAATTTTCTCTGAAGTTTCCCCAGCAATGTCATATATTTACTTGGCTTTTCCATGTGCAAACCCAGGGCCACACACCAAAGCAGCTAATTCTCCTCTGGATGCACAGGAGAGTTGCAAACAAACCTCGCAGGCAGGGGGGGAATACAGCTCAGTGAGGTCTGCCGGGAGCTGGAGTTTAAAACATGTAGCTCCCCCTCCCACTCTCCGCTAGTCCCCTGAAACGAAGGCACGCAGGAATTGCCAGCGTGAATCAGACTAAATCATTGCTAATTTAGGGAGGCGATGGTCCTTTCGCCACGTTGGACCGAGCAGGACATCAAACCTCGGCACCATCCCCGGCCCGGAGCAGGCGGCGGGAAGGCCGGGGAGCCTGGCCGGCGTTCCAAGCGTGCGCCGGGGATAAATGATCGGTGGATGCAACCCTTTCCCCCACAGCAACTTTCATCTGAACATCGCTTTGCAACCCCTAATCAGGCCCCAGAAGACCCCTCGCAGATAAGCAAGGGATAAGCACGAAGCGTTTTCACCCACAGCTGATAAGCCGCTGTCCCTGGGGATGCTGAGCCGAGCCGCTTGCTGCCGAACCAGGGGCTGGGGAGGGAGGGAAGGATGGACAGACGGACAGACAACCGGCACGCGAGGGAAAGGGCAGGGAGAGCTGAGGCCGGGACAATCTGCTCGCTCGCACTGCGTTTTGGAAGTTAATTACCCAGACGCTTAGGAAAAGTGACGCCAAATCTCTGGCGACCGCACATCATCAAAAATCAGTATTTCTGCCACCGGCGGTGGCGGACGCGGGTGGCGTTTGCCAGGGGCCTGCAGGTCTAAACGTGGTACGAAGCGGTGGTAACGACCGGTTTTTGTCAGTAACACCACCACCGTCAGACCACCAACTAAATTCATGTTTTGTGAAAGGTGCCCGCTTCCCATGGAAAGTTTCAGGGCTTTTTTTTTTTTTTTTTTTATTTTTTTTCCAATCGAAACCCCAAGTGCCAGCAAGCCAGCGCAGCCTGGATTTCCGCCAGAGCTTTTCACTCTTCGAATTTCCACCAAGAACCTCAATTCTTTCGCCGGAAAGAAACCTCTCTCTGCCTGCAGCCAGGAGGACGACACCCGGCCTCCCGCGCTGCGAGGGGTGACCCCAACCCACCGAGGCCTGTCTTCCCAAGGATTTTGGCACGTGGCGTGCCGAGGGCTTCTACAAAACCACCCATTTGTACCTGATCCTCCGTGAAGTCAAAAACTGGCCCTAAGCTACCCCAGAAACTCCCCCTGCGACAGTCAGGGGCCCTTCCCCAAGCCCTGCTCTGCTCGGTGGCGGGCCCCTTCCCTTCTCCCGGGCTCCTGCTTTGGGAGAGGGCTCAGCTCGAGGTGTAACTGCAGCCAGGAGACCTGCCTGTTCACGGGACTAGCGGCTGTCCGGGAGAGATCAAAGCGTTCCTGCAAACACCAACAGGAAGGTCGGGAGCATCCGAGGAAGGATGCAAACGTGGAGGTAGTAACTTTTGCTTTCTCATTGCCGTTATCGAGTGAATTTGAGCGAGCACCTCCATGGCCGGAGGGCGCTTCCCCTCCCCATGCCGTGCCTTCTGCGCTCAGGTAAGCGTCGCTACAAGACGTCGGTGTTAGGAAAGGAGCTTTCCGTGATGCGATACGGGAAAGCCAGAGAACCCTAGAAGTTCAAGGGCAGCTGTGACCACCATCAGTAGCTGCTGAAACAGGACTAATGATCTCATTAGTGTTCCTAACAAGTGCCGAAGGCAGCCTGCACGGGAACTGAGGAGAGGCAACGGGGCGAAGGCTGGCAGGGCGTGCGGTGCTGCCCATGCGCACGCTGAGAAAACCAACCCTGGGCACCTGGACCACGGATCTCACGACTTTGGGCTTCCTAAAAATCGTCAAAAGCTGCAAATCCGTGGCCGTGCAGGCTGCCCCGGAGCCAGGGGGGGGATCCCAGCCCTGCCCAGGTGAGAAAGGCACGAAGGCAGACGCGGGTTAGACATTAATCTCGAGCATCGCTCCGGATGCCTCGCTGTACTACATCGTGTCCATGGAAACTGCATGCACCGTCCCACCCCGCTCCCCCCGCCTCGCAGGAACTCATAGCAACCGCTCCAAACACAGCGCGAAGGCAAAAAAAGGAAAAAATTATTCAAACGGATCACAAACAGCTTATGTCGAGGGAGACTCTGCGCCAAATTCTGGTTTGGGTTTTCTCTTCGGTGGAGACGAGAGGGGAGGTCACGGGGTGGCGAGAGGCAGGGAGAGGAGCGATGTGGGGCTACGGTCCCTCGGAAATAAAATGCATCCATCCCCGCAGGCGTGTGCTCCCACCTGCATTTCAACCCCTTCCCTATGAACCTGTAGGCATTAAGCCACAAATGGATGTCAGAGCGAGCCCCTGCAGGAGGGGAGAAGGAAAAAAGAAGACGTAAACATCCATTTTATGTTGGTTTAGGTCAGCCCGGGGAAACGAGGCACCTTCCTCAACTTCGGCAGCGGAGAGGTGTGCCCGCAGACGGCGAGCTCTTCGGAGCAGGGGCTGCTCGTATCTCTGCATCTTGCACAGAGCCAAGCGCGGTGTCAGTGTTAAGCAAATCAAAAATAATGTCAGAATCTACTCTCCCACCCATTCCAAGATGAGCATGAAAAAAATAATGATATTTTACTCACCCATCAAAAGAAAATTACTCACGCCAGGCGCGTGGGCGAGCAGAATTTTGCAAGGCTGTTTTAGGCCCTGACTATGCTACAAAAATATCCATTTTAAGCATGGTTGTGAAACACGGTTGTGGCTCAACTATAACACTGTTTTTTAGCTACCTGTACAAAGAAGGCGGAAAAAAATAATAATTAAGAAATAACCACGTGCTAATCGCGCTCCCAGGACCACGCCGGGCGCTGCTATCTCCCACCGCGGCGGAGGATGCGGCGCACGGCTCTTGCCGGCTGCTCCACCCCGCGAGATGCTGCGGCGAGCCGAGGTGCCGGTGCTGCCCGGCTTGCAGAGGGCACGCCAGCGTTTCGGTTTTGCGGCAACAATACCTCTGGGATGTGCAAACCGCCTTGCACGGGTGCTACACGTGGCAGCGCCGTGCAGGGAGGTGTTTGGGAGCTGCGCACACCTCGCTCACCGCTTTGGTATCCAGTTGCTTCATCCAATCTAATTTTATCCCGTGCTCATCTCCAAATCCCAGTTTCGTTGAAACCCGGAGAGAAGGGGGAGCGTTGCCATTGACCACGAGGGGACCGCGATTTGGGCTCCGAAAAATATCAATATTGACTCACTGGAAAGAAAACGGCGCCTTGGTCTGTGATTGCATCACACCTGCCCAGCGTGGCCACCGCACAGCTCCAAAACACGGAAAACAAAACGAACAACCAACAAACCTACTCTTACACTACAACCCAGCTATGCCTGCCACCTCTCCGCGCTCTCCTCTTCCCTTGCTAGCAGGCAGAAATCCATCCAGCCAACCGTCCCTTCTGCGACAGGCAACTCCTCTTCTTCACCATCCCCAAGTATGTCAAAAACGCGTTCACATTAACTCCGGATTGCATCTGATAAAGCTCTGGGGAGTTAAGTATCGCACACCCAAACAGTTCCACTCCCGACTTTAAATCGGTGCCAGCTCCTTAGTCCACTTAGCGAGAGCTCCCTGCCAAGAGGCATATGGTTTAGCAGTCCGGCAACGGCAACCCCCCCATGCAGACCAATACTACGCTGCAGTGCAACAAGAAAACACGTGCTTCGCGCTGCCTCACTATCAACATTTGCTTAACGTATTTTTTTTCTGCCAGTAAATACCAGCTGTTGCAGCGGTGCCGAGAGGCAGCACTCGGATAGCGAGCTGTCACACTACTAAAACCCCCTTCCCGTTTCTAAAATGACCTGCAGGAGCTGGGAAACCAAAAGAGGAAGTATTTAGGAGTCCGGTTACGAGCTGCAACAGCATTTGATTTTATGCGGTTTCACGACCCTTAAAAACCCTTCAGACGGTCACAAATTAGATGCTTGCAGCAAGGGAGGATGATGATACAGTAAAAGCCATCACTCCGTTTCTCTTTATTTTTATAAAAGGAGCGATGCCCCAGGTAACCACTGGAGAATTTTCCCCCCTCTCCTCCAAAACGCACGGCCATGGGTGAGTGGTGAGGAAGAGGGGGATGTGGACACGTTCAAGAGACCCCAATCCACGGCGTAAAGCCTAAAGGAAGCCACCAAGCTCTGCTGAGATTTGGAAAACATCTCATCTGTCCATGCAAGGCTGTTTCCCAAAACAAGCCTACTCCTGCTCTAAATAAAGCTTAGCCTAGAAAGACAGCGCTAGCACTGCCTAGTTGCCTAGGTGCGGGAGTTGGGAAATTGGGGGTTTAATCCAGCCTCTGCCACCAGTGGGTTACGCTGTGCTCTCTGGAGCAAAGTTTTCCCGTGTTGGTACAACGGGCATTTGCCGTGTTCCCAGTCCCGATGCGGCACAGAGAGCCCCGACCCACCCAGCGCTCGCAAAGAGCGAGGGAAAGCAAAGGATTAACCACGCGCAACTCGGAAGGCATCTACCACCCCGCTTGCAAACAGCCTCTTTGCCCTTTAATCTCTAGGGATCTCGCACGGGCCTTCGCAAAAAATTAATTTAGGTAAGGAGTGCACAGAAGCAAAACTGGAGGCAGAGGTACGTGCCGCTTCCCCAGCATGATCTGCAGGGACAGAGCTGAAGATGAAGCTCCATCCTCTTGATCGGCCGCGACAGCCCACCCCTGCAAAAAGGGGTTTTAATCAACGCTGCCCCGGGTCCCAACGGTGCCCGTTGCCGGAGCGAGACACACGCGCAAACTAAGCAAACACGCTCTGCTGCACAAAGCAACCTCCCGCCCCGCCGGGCTGGAACAAAGCTCGCCCCCTCCGCGGGGACGGCAGAGCAAGCGGCATCGGGGCCGGACATGTTTTACGCTGACGTTTGAGGAGCAGGGCACGACCCCGGCACAAGCGGCTCCCCCTCCACCCCCACCCCGCCCCGGCACGCACGCCGGCATTTGTTACCGCTGCCGGTGGGAGCGTAACCCCTCGCTGCGGCGGCGAGGCGGACGTCACGCCGAGCCCGTCCCTGCCAGCCGGGCGCTGAACTCCGGCCCCCCCCGTGAATAGGGCGATTCATCCGGGGCGGGCGGCTGCGCGAATTATCAGCCAGGAGGGTTGGCAGGGCCGGCCGGCCGGGCAGGCCGAACTGAGAGCGATTGTGTCTCTGACACGCCGCCGAAACCCCGCGGGGTCCGAGCCCCTCGCGTTCGCGCGTAAGCGGAGCCACGACACGCCGAAGGACTGACGCTGCTGGAGAAGAAAGAGGAGACTCAGACTTCAGCGGAGTCCCCCCCCCCTCCTTCCAGCAATGACCTTTTATTCCTCCCCAGCAAAAGGCGAAAACACCCGATCTCTCGGCGAAAGCCACGTGTATTGGAGGGAAGCCACCAGACGCCATAAGCTACGGTCCCCAGGCGAGGTCCCCGGGAGCAGCGTGGCCGGCCGGACGCTGGAAAGCGCAGAGGGGAAGCGTTGCCGCTCTGCACCCAAATTTTTCTACATCCACCACGTGAAGGGAATATTCATTTCTTACGTTTTCGGCTCTGCGGCTCCTCCCGGACCAGGAGAGCGGAGCAGGTCTCTTCCACCGGCTGGAGCTTTCCGAAAGCAGCCCCCAGGCCATGCTGCCCGCAGAGCTCACGAGGGCAGCCCGGGCAAAAGGCGGCTCTGAGACCCTCGTTAACCAACGCCGTCTATAACCATGGCTGCTCTGAGATGAGTAAAGCAGAACAAAAACGAACCCGGTGGATAAGTGTGTATTTTTAACCAAAAAGCCCCATTTCAATAGGTGCCCGTGCGCGGGTCATTACATTGTTGAAGTATGTTTCCAGACCACAACTTCCCCCACTCCCAACCCAAAAAAACCTTCAATTTTCACCGCGCGCCTGCCCTGGCAAACTCAACGTGAGAACGCCGGGCAAGGGGAAGGCCTTTTTCTCCTTAAACCATCACACCCTTCGCCTCTCGTAAGGGTGCTGGCTCTACGGGACTGTCCGGGACGAGAAATCGCGCGCGGCCGTCAGGAACCATTTCTAATACGATTAGTTTAAATAAACGGAGGGGAGAGGCGCAGAAGCAGCACGCCAAAGGCACCGCGGTATCCGAACCGAGCTCTTCGCAAGGCCGATTCAAACATACGTGGGGACTCTTTTTTCTTTTTCCTTTTTTTTTTTTTTTAAACAAAAAAGCTTTACTTTAATGGAGCCGAAGGCAGTTTTACAGCGTTTCAGACTCACGGACCCGCCGGGATCAGAGGGGACCTTCGGGGACACCCCCCCCTCGCCTCCCCGCACCCAGCCCTTCGCCCCGCAGCAGCGGCCGGGCGCGGGGCAGCGAGCCCGGCTGCGGGGAGGCGGGGGACGACGGTCAAGGGGCTCGGCCTGTGCTCCCCCTTACCGGGATGGAGGCCGGGCCCGCCGCGGCCTGGGGAGGGACGGGCAGCTGCTGCCGGGGGCACGGGCGAGGGGGCCCTCCGGGTGCACACCCCTGAGACACCCCTTTACCGTACGTGTTGCCTACAGACGGAGCTTCGGGGCGGCTACACCGGGGCCAAGCCCGGCCAGCGCCGGGACCCGCTCCGGGGCGCCCCCCCCCCCACTAGGCCGCCAGCCCCGGCCGGCGCCCGCGGTGAGAAACCGGGGCCTGGCGGGCCGAGCGCCTCAGCGGGCCGGGCCGGGCCCCGGGGGTGATGGCGAGCCCCAGGCCGGGGCCCGGGGGTCCCGCGGCGGCGGTGCGGAGCGGAGCGGAGCGCGGAGCGGAGCGCGGCGCGGCCGGGCCGGGCCCGGGGGTCCCGCACTCACCAGCTCATGGTCCCCCGCCGCCCCGCGCCGCTCCCGGAAGTGCCGCCGCCTTCGCCCCGCCCCTTCCGGCAGCGCCGCCACAGGGCGGGAGGAGGTTGGGGGGGGGGGGGGGGGGGGGAGCGTTGACCCGGCGCGTGCCGCGCCGGGGGTGACGTCAGGGAGGGGCGTGACGTCACGGGGCAGGGCAGGGGGCCCGGAGCTGTGTCCGGAGAGGAAAGCGGGGAGAAAACGCTTAAAATCCTCCGGTTTCAGTGCAGACCCTGGGAACGGGGCGGGGGGTGCTGGAGTAAAACCACCGCGGCCCCCCAAAACCGGGAGCACCGGGGGTGGGCGAGGGCGCGGGGTGCTTGGGAGCGCCCTAGGGTGGGCGAGGGCGCGGGGAGGGGATGCCGGGAGCATCCCGGAGGTGGGCGAGGGCGCGGGGTGCTTGGGAGCGCCCTAGGGTGGGCGAGGGCGTGGGGAGGGGATGCCCGGGAGCATCCCGGAGGTGGGCGAGGGCGCGGGGTGCTTGGGAGCGCCCTAGGGTGGGCGAGGGCGTGGGGAGGGGATGCCCGGGAGCATCCCTGGGGTGGGCGAGGGCGTGAGCACGGGGTGCCTGGGAGCACCCTGGGGTGGGCGAGGGCGCAGGGAGGGCATGCCCAGGAGCACCCTGGGGTGGGCGAGGGCATGGGGAGGGGCAGGGCTGCCCCAGCCGAGGAGGTCCGAGGGAAGAGCAGCAGGGACGTGCGGCACATTTGGAAGGGCAGGAGCACCCAGTTTTGGGGAGAGCCCCCCCAAATCCGGCTCCAGGAGGCTGGGCAGGGGCGGGTGGGGCAGCGAAGCCGTTTTGGAGACCAAAAAACCCCCCTGTCTTCAGCACCGTCCCCGGCAGCCGCCATCAGCCACCGCCAGCCGTGACCCCGGGGACGGCGGGATGAAGCAAAACACCCCCCCGAGCTCCGGGTGCCCTCGGACCCCCAGTGCCAGCCCGGGGCGACGTCCCCGGTGGGGGGCCGGGGGGGGGGGGGGGAGCGGGCTTGGTCCCGTTGACACCAGGCTGGCGACGGCACATGCCATCGCACGGGGCCGAGGGGAGGAGGCCCGGGACGGGCGCCAGGGGTGGCTTTGGCTTTATCAATTAGCAGGTGGAGGTAAACAGCGCGGTAATTACAGCCAGGGAGGATGATGCTAAACTGGGAAGGTGTTACTGACACCGGTGAGGACAGGGGATTAGCCGAAAAGGAGCCAGGCGGAGGGCAGACCTGGGCGGGCAACCAGTGGGGACGGCGCCCGGGGCGGCACAGAGCCCAAGCACCCATTTTAGGTGCCGCACGGGTCGGCAGCACCGGGGCGGGGAGGGGCGGTGGAGAGGGGAGGTTGCAAGGCGGCGTGGTGGCAGAGTGGAAAGGAATCGATTTTTGGGGTGCCGAGGTGTGGGCAGGGTGGGGAGGAAGAGGAAGGATGGGGCGAAGCTGGTGCCAGGAAGGGTTTGCCGGCGGTTCCCGCTGCCTGCTGGGACACGCTGCTGCTCCTGGCCACCGTCCCCACCGTGATGCCCCAGGCCGGCACCTCGGGACGCGGGGGACACGGCAAGGAAGGGCTGGAGGCAGAGCTGGGACAAGCGGGTCCTGGCATCTGGGCGTCCCGATGGCCACGGGGCTCAGGGAGCATCTTCCACGGAGAGACTGCCCCGCGTGTCACCCCGGCCTGGGCACGTGCTGGGGGGGGGGGGGGGCGAGTCTGGGCCTTTCCTCCAAAACACTCTGCCAAGAGCAGAGGGTCAGACCTGCCACCCTGGCCAGGGACAGGGAGGAAGGTGGGGACGGATCCACGCGGCACCGGCGCAGGGCAGGAGATGAGGGTTGGGCGATCCAGAAACCATCCAGACCTTCTGCAGAAGATGTCTCCTGCCAGGGCAGCAGGAGAGGCTGAGCCGGTGGCCGGAGGCTGAGATCAGGGAGGGGTCGCACCAGCATCTGTGGCATCAAGATCTACCAGCTGCTAACCAGGAGCTTCTGGGTGCGGGTCCTCGTCGCTCCCCACCCCGGGGACGGGGTCTCAGCTCTTGGTGCTCTTCCTCAGAAGCATATCCCATCCCGTGGAGAGCTCTTGGGTTTCAACAACAGCTTCAACAAAGCCCCGAAGACCCTCAGCAGAGAGGAGCGAGGTGTTGGTGGCCTCCTCGGGAACCCAGAGCCGCCGTCGAGAAGGGAGAGGCGGCAAGTTGTGTTGAGCTGGTACGTGACTGGCAAGCCCTTCCCTCCTCCCCAGAACACAGATAGCCCAGAACGGGGATGGAAAGTGCCGTGTTTCCGTAGCAACCAACATTTTCGTGCAAGGTGCTGCACGCACTCCACGTGCTTTGCCACCCAAGGGTGCTCCTCACCTTCCTGCTCCGCGCAGGGGGGATCCTGCCAGGCGGGACGCCTGCTCCCGGGTGGCAGAGTGGGTCCCCAGCCTGGCACTGGGGCCACGATGCCCCGCTGACGCCTGGTGGGCTCCTTCCCTCCTCCTCCTTGCCCGCAGCGAAGGAGCCCAAAGCGTTGGAGCAACGTTGGGTGGCTCCTCACTGTGGCGCGGTGATGCCGGCGTGGCATCTCCCGGCAGCCTTTGCCATGCCACCGTCTGCCCCTGCCCAGCATCTCCAACATCTTCCAGCACAAGCCACCAGTGGAGACAGGCGTAACCGCCACCGCAGCACCCTCAGATGATGCTGGGGGCCGCCGCGGCTCTCCCCGCACCGTCAGCTGTGTCCATGGCAGCTCCGGCTCCTACCCATCCACCTCGGCTTGTCCGGGCCGCGCAAGGGGACACCGGCAGCTCCAAAACCAACACACAGCCCCTGATCGCCGCGGGACCTCTGAGATCGCTCAGAGCACCGAGGGAAGGGCAGCCCCGGCTCACCCCGACCCTGCGCCACAGACGGCAGGCCCTGCCACCCCTCCTGCCCCACGCCGAATCCGGCAGCCGCTCTGGCCTCGTCTTCATGGTCACCGAAGGCTCAACCACCCGGGAATCCACTCGGGGACGCGGGACCCCACCCGGCGCAGCGCCCATGCGCTCCAGAGCCGATTCCCCCCAATGCCACGAGATGCCGTCCCTGGCTGGGCCAGGCGTGCCCCGAGTCACTGGGCAGCCGTCCCGGGCACCGTCTGCGCCCGGGTTCTCCCCGAAATTAAAGCCTCTCCAAGCCAGGGAGCTCAGCAAAACCCCAGGGATGGGCAGAGCTGCCCTGGCCTGGCAGGAGCAGCAGCTTCTCCGGGGCCCGGCTGCGGATGCAAATCAAAAGGCAGGAAATTTGACGGCGGTGCCGGTGCCTCCACACCCCGGGAACACCGGGACAGACCCGCGGTGCCAACGCCAGCCGCCAGCACCGCCGGCGAGCCCTGGGGAACGGGGAAGCTTGCGGGATGCTCGACCGCTCCGGTCATGCTCCAGCCCAGCAGAGCCCAACCCGCGCGGACCAAGGGACCCCCAGACCCTCAGCATCCTCCAGCCTTCCCCTCCAGCACGATCCCAGCTCCAGCAGAGCCAGGGCTCCAGCCCCGTCCCGGGGGAAGGAGTGAACCATCGCGGGCCACCACCCGTGCGCCCGCTTCAGATATCCAAGTGCCTCGTCCTGCTCCTTCTCCCGTCAGTCCCTCGTGCCCGTACAAGCGCCAGCTCTGAAACCCAGCGGGTTATTTTTAACCCGAGCAACCCAGCCCGGCAAAAATCCCCTCTCCGCTCTGTACCTGGGGTGATTTGGCCGGCGAAAGGCGCGGGGGCGTTACTGGCTGAATCCTCTTTCGCCCACCGTTATCCGACAGACGCAACCCGTCGAAAGCCGCCGGCAAAATGGTGACGGGGTCAAGGCGGCGCCGACGGCATGAGCAGGGAAAAATAAGACGCAAGGTCAAGGGCAAACCAAGGACGTGGCGGTTTGGGGTGGGGGTTGGGGGGCTGCAGGGCACACCCCGTCCCCGTGCGGCCGGGAAAAGGGGGGGACACGAGGACGGAGCCGGTCGCCTTCGGGGTCACCCAGCGTCCTGGCCAGCTGGTCTCGCCACGCCGTCCTGCGAACAGAACTGAAGGAGAGGGGGGGCTGAGAAAAGGTTGGGTTATTTTAAAAAAAAAAAAAAAAAAAAATCACACCAAAAGAAAAAAAAATTTAAGAAAATACAACACTAGGAAAAAAAAAATGTACAAACAGGTTTCAAAGTCGCCCGTAAAGAGGCACAGTGCCCACCGTCCTACACATTTCAAGCCATTTTAACATCCCCCTTACATATTAGAGACTTGGTTTTTTTTTTTCCCAAACCAATATAGATCTTTTTTAAGCAAGGTAAAATAAAGATATTTACTACAGATTTTGATTGTCAGCAAACACAATATATTTACTGCATTAGCATTTGCTCACAGTGCAAATGGTACAACAATACATCAGTTCAATATTTCTGATTTTTTCCCTTAAAAATGCTGTATGCATTAACTATCATATTTGCATTACAACATGACAAATGAGCAAATGAAATGTGTGTGAAAATTATCACCTTTTCACAATATCAAGCATAATTTTTTTTTTTTTAACCTTAGTATAAGGTACTATAAATCCAAGAAATAAAAACATCCACAAAATATATTACATCTGGTATGATTTTTTTTTTTTTCTCTAAGTACTCAACTTTATACAAAAGTCTTTCAAAAAATATCATTCCCTTAGGTTTGTGTGGTTAAACCTGATTGTGGGTTTTTTTTTTGTTCCTTTCGGTTCACATAAATTAGACTGCATTCTTTCTCTTCTCTTTATTTTTTGTACGTTTTTAATGGTTTTTTTTTCACATGCAGACATCAAACCTGGATAGCACGACCTTTTGGCAACAAAGATTTTTTTTTTTTTAAGTCATTATTATTTTTGCTTAGTTTAGCTTAAATGTCTGAGCACAGTTTTATTAAAACAAAAGAAGAAAAAAATCAGAGCAGTCATGCAATGACATGCACATACCAGAAGGAGAAAGAAAAAAAATAAAATAAAATAGAGGACTGATTGATTTTTCTCCTCCGTAGTTGGTTGGTTGTTTTAAAGTGACCAAATAAAATAAAATAAAAATATCTCACATTATAAAAAGTATTCAGCAAAATACTGGGGGTTTTTTTTCTGCATTTCTGTAAAGAATTTCCCTTCTGCTGGGGGGAAAAAAAAAAAAAAAAGAGAAAAAAAAAAAAGAAAAGAAAAAACAAACCCAAAAGCTGCTGCCGGGACATCGCTCCCCGCCGCCCCCCGAAGTTGCGGGGGACCCGCAGAGCCGCCCCCCGCCCCGCCAGCCCGGCCTGGGGGGGCCCGAGCCCGCTTACCTCCGCCGCGGGGAACCGGTGCTTGGGGCGGGGGGGGGGGACTAGGGGGGAAGGGAGGCACAGGGGCCGGATCCAGGCCCGGCGAGGCAGAGGGGAGCCGGCTCGACTCCATCCATCCATCCCCAGCCGGACGGGCCGGATCCAGGCGAGCCCAGCCCCCGGGGAACCGGGCGGGTCGGATCCGGGAGGGCCCGATCCTGCCCAGCCCAGCCCCGGGGAGGCGGGCGGGTCGGATCCGGGTACCTGGGATCCAGGTCAGCCGGGATCCCGGGGATCTGCGACCCGGGCAGCCCGGATCCGGGCCAAGCTGGGTGCGGGCGGCCGGGATCCGGGAGATGCGGGGTGCGGGCGGCCGGGATCCGGGCAGGCTGGAGCCGAGAGCGCCGGATCCGGGCAATCCGGGTCTGGGCAATCCGGGTCTGGGCAATCCGGGTCTGGGCAATCCGGGCGCGGGCGGCCGGGATCCGGGCAGCGCGGATAATCCGGGTGCGGGCAGCGGGGATCCGGGCACCGGGGTGCGGGCAGCGGGGATCCGGGTGAGCCGGGTCCGGGCAAGGAGGGTACGGGCAGCCCGGACCCGGGCAGTGCAGGTCCGGGCAGCCGGGATCCGGGCAGCGCGGGTCGGGGCAATCCGGTGCGGGCAGCCGGGATCCGGGCAGCGCGGGTGCGGGCAATCCGAGTGCGGGCAGCCCAGATGCGGGCAGTGCGGGTGCGGGCAATCCGAGTGCGGGCAGCCCGGAGCCGGGCAGTGCGGGTGCGGGCAATCCGGGTGCGGGCAGCCCGGAGCCGGGCAGTGCGGGTGCGGGCAATCCGAGTGCGGGCAGCCCAGATGCGGGCAGCGCGGGTGCGGGCAATCCGGGTGCGGGCAGCCCGGAGCCGGGCAGTGCAGGTCCGGGCAGTCTGGATCCAGGCGGTGCGGGTCCTGTCGATCCAAGTGCAGGCAGGATCCGGGCGCGGGCAGCCTGGACCCGCTCAATCCGGGTGCGGGCAGAGTGGACCCGTGCAGCGTGGCCCCCGGCATCCTGAACCCAGAGGGCGAGGCCACCCCGGGGCCCCCCCGGAGTGATGCGGTGCAGAGGGCAGGGGAGGAGAGGGGGTGCCGCCGCACCGCCCCCCGCGGTCCCTCAAGCGCACGTGGTGACGGCGGGGGCGAGGGCGACGGGGGGCGAGGTGGCGGCGGCGGCGGCGGCGGCGGGAGGCGCGGCGGGGGGCTGCCCGGCCGAGCCCTTCTCGGCCTTCTTCTCCTTCTGCTTGAGGTGGATCTTGGCGTGCCGCTTGCGCTCGTCGGAGCGGGCAAACTTGCGGCCGCAGAACTCGCAGGCGAAGGGTTTCTCGCCAGTGTGGGTGCGAATGTGGGTGGTGAGGTGGTCGCTGCGGCTGAAGCTCCGCATGCAGATGCGGCACTGGAAGGGCTTGTGGCCTGTGTGGATGCGGAGGTGGCGGGTGAGCTCGTCGGAACGGGAGAAGCGACGGTCGCAACCCTCGGCGGGGCAGGCGTGGGGCCGCTCGTGGAGCGGCGTCTTGCTGGGCCGGTTGGGATACTTGCGGGGTCGGATGGGCTTGAGCGTGAGGGGCGGCTGCGGCAGCCCCCCGAAACCCGGGTGGATCTGCTTGTCCTTGAAGGCCTTGATGGTCTCCAGCGGGGTGATGGGGGGCGGGTTGACGCGGATGGGGTCCAAGCTCTGGAAGGGTTTGTGCTCCGTGATGGTGCCCATGTCGTTGGGGTGGTGGTAGAGGTTATAGTCTGGGATCATGGGAAGAGGTTGCTGTCCAAGGCGGGCTTGGCCGCCTGGTAATCCTGGGGGGAGTAGGTGAGGCCGGGGTTGCTCTGGGGGTCGTGGAAGGAGACGGGCTCCGGGTAGAGGTCACTGCAGGAGGAGTAGGGCGGCAGCGCGGGGTACATCTGGTCCACCTCGCCCTGCGGCGGCCCCATGCTGCCCGCCGAGCTCTGCGTGCTGGTGAGCGCGCCCGAGGATGGCGGCACCCCCAGGATGCCCGCGCTCATCAGGCTGATGATGTTGTCCTGGCACCAGTTGGAGGGCGAGTCGAAAGCGAATTTCCCCAGGTAGGTGACAGTCTTGTTGCCCGGGGCGGGTTGAAAAGTCCCCGAATAGGAGGACAGTTCCTGGCCGGCCTTTTCGTTCGCTAAGCCAATGTCCATAACATTATCTGCAAAGTGCGAGAGAAGCGGGGCAGGGTGAGCCGGGAGGGCCGCGTCGCCCCGGGGGGGGCACCGGGGAAGCACCGGGGAGCGGGGATGCGCCGGGCCCCCCCGCCCCGCTCCCTCCTACCCCTCGCTGCTTTCCCCCCCCCCCCCCTCCCCGCTCCGCTCTCCGCGTACTGCGGCGCTGGCTGCCGAGGGTCCCGGCGATGCGGGGCCGGGCTGCCGCCCCCGCGGGGAGCGGACCCGGGCTGCCCCGGCGGGGGGCGCGGGGGGGGGGACACACACACACACACACGCCGCCGCCGCCCCGCAGGTGGGGCCGGGGGAAGGAGGTACCTGCGGCTACAGGTAGGCTTCCTCCCCGTCCAGCCCCCGGCAGCGCTGGGCACTCCGCGGAGCCGGCTGCGGCCGCCGACGCCGTTACCGACTCGCCGCCTTCCCTGCGCCGAGCCCCGGCGAGGAGAAACACGGGGGTGGGGGGGTGGTATTTTAGCCCGGCGAGGCTCCGGGTGGGAGCGGGAACACGCGGGGCGGCCCCCCCCGCCCTCGGCGCTCACCTGTGCCCCCCATATGTGTGTGTGTGTGTGTCCCCCAGCCCCGCGCTCCGGGAAAGTCGGCGCCGCGTCCCGGGGAGCCCACGCTGCCGCCGCCGCTGCGGGGTGGTGGTGGTGGGGGGGGGGTGGTGGGGGGCGGCCGCCACGGCCACGCGCGTCCGCGGCACCTCCGCACCCGCGCGGATCCCGGCGCGGGCGGGTGGCCCCTCCGCGCCGCGGGGGCCCGGCCGTTCTCCCCCCCGCCCCGGGTCCTCCTCCCCACGGAGCCCGGCCGCCGTCCCCGTACCTGCGGCGGCGGCTCGGCAGCAGCGCTCGGCAGAGCCCTGCAGCGATCGCGCGGAGACACGGCGAGGAAAGGGGTGGGTGGGTGCGGGGGGGGGGACGCTCCCCAGCCCCAGCGCTTCCCTTCTCTCCGAGGCTCCATGACACCCTACCCACAGCGTCCTCCTCCTCGCCCCACCGGCTCCCCCCCCCCCCCCCCGCCTCCCTTCTCCCCATTTTCCTTCCCCCCCCCTTTACCTGCAGCCATCTGGTTGTAGTGAGCCACCGAGTCGTTGCTGCTGGAGAAGATATTCAAAGAGTTGGGGATCTCCTCTGGGTACAGATTGTCAGGCAATTGGTTCATCAAAGTGTTCATGGTCCCCGGCAGCTTCTCCAGTAGTTTGCCTGTCATAGCACTGGAGGAAAAGGCTGGTTCAACGTGGCTCCGAGCTCAGCTCCCGAGGAAACAACATCCGAGTGGCAAATCCGTGCGAGGGAAATCATGCAAGAGAAAAAGTTGGGGCGGGGGCGGGGGGGGGGCCGGGGAGGAGGAGGAGGGGGGGGGGGGGAGCCGGGGGTGGCCGCGGAGGAGGGGGCGCGGGGGGGGTGCGGTCCTCCGTGGGTCCCTGGTGGTGTTTCCTCGAGGGGGAGGGGGCGATCTGGCTGGCAGATGTGGTTGTAGAAGCGGGTGGGAGGATTTAACCCCTCCTCTCTCCCTCGCTCGCTCCCGCTCCCCGTCCCCGTCCCCGTCCCCTTCCCCGTCCCCGCTCCCTCCCGCGCTCGGCTCCGCTCGCAGGTTCCCTCGCTGCCGCCCGACTGCTCCGCCGGGGACTCCGCAGCCCATTTATCCGGGCGGCGGGAGCGCTCCGTGACGTAGCTGCCCATATATGGACAGACAAAGCCGAGCCGAGGCCGAGACGTCACAATGGAAGCTCCGCACAATGGAACATTAGAAAGCAGGAAGCGGGGCCGGCGCGCGCGGGGACGGGCAACGGGGAGCGCGGTACGGGGCACCGGGCACCGGACACCCTGCACCGGGCACCCTGCACCGGACACCCTGCACCGGGCACGGGGCACCCTGCACCGGGCACCCTGCACCGGACACCCTGCACCGGGCACCGGGCACCCTGCACCGGGCACCCTGCACCGGACACCCTGCACCGGGCACCGGGCACCCTGCACCGGGCACGGGGCACCCTGCACCGGACACCCCGCACCGGGCACCGGGCGGGGGTCTCCCCCTCCGCACTCACACCCCACTCGCCGAGCGATGCCGTCCCCCCCCGGGGAGGGCAGGCGGCGGCGGCGGCTCCAGCCCTCCCTGCCCGGATCGCTCCCCCCCACCGCCACCCCGGGAAGGAGCGGGGGCGCGGGGCAGCCCGCCCCTGCCGTGCCTGTCCCTGCGTCCTCCCCCGGGGATGCTCAGAGACAGGCATCATTACCTGGAGGTGTTATCCGTCCCCCCCCCCGCTCCCTGGAGAGCAGGAGCGGGCGGGGGGGAACGGGAACCGGCCACAAACCCCATCCCGCAGCCCAGGAGAAGCGGGAATGGGAGATGTGCGGGGGAAACCACAGCGCCAGGCAGAGCCTGGAGTTTGGTGGGAAGGAGAGGGTCAGCGGGGAAGGTGCTGGAGCTGCAGAAGCCTAAAAACTCCCTCCCTAGCTAGTGGTGACAGAGGAGATGGCTTCGCACCGAGCTGCCCCCTCCCCATGCCCCGGGTCCGATGGAGAACAGTGCTTTGAATACTTTAAAACAGGTAACACTTGTTGGTCGCCTGTGATTTTAACCTCACCTCCCCCCCTTTAAAAGTTTGGCACTTCCAAGGCGTCAGTAATTAGGTGGTTTCGTGCTAAGTGTGCCAACTGATGCTATCTTTAAAACCCTCCGAGTTATATAGCAAATGTATGGAAAAATGCTGTGTTGCAATAGCTCCACTTACCCAATTCCTGCAGGGCCGGCTTTGCAATGGGAGTGAAATCCGTGCTACGGGAGTGCTGCAGCTGGAGGAGACCGGGCACTCGCTGCCGGCTGCGGGGGGGGGGGGGGGGGGGGGGGCGCGGGGGAGGGCTGGGGAGGAGGGTGCCGGTGCTGCGAGGCCCGGGGACTTTCGCCCTGCGGTGCCAGCAGCCTCTCGGTTTGGGGTGTGGGGTGGGTGTGGGGGATGCTGCGGTGCGCAGGGGGGGGAGGGAGCGTGTACCGAGAGTGGGGGGAGAGCGAGCCCCCATGGTGGCCTGTTTGTGAGTGCGGGAGGGGGGGATGTGTGGTGGCCCGTGTGCTCTATCCACTTCAGGGCCCTCCATCCACTTCAAGGCCCCCCATCCACTGCAGCCCCCCCATCCATTGCAGCGGCGCCTATCCACCGCGGGACCCCGCTTTCATTAGAAGCACCCCCACCCTGCGCGGAGCACCCCCCCCCCCTCCTTCGCAGGGCCCCCCCATCCCTTCCAGCCCCCCTCCATCCGTTGCACCCTTATCACCCCCCCATCCTTTGCAGGGCACTCCCCTTCTTTTGCACCCCCCCTTCTATTTACACCCCCCCCCCATTCCCACCTCCCTCGAGTGCACCCTTCTAGACGCAGCCCCCCCTCCTCCCCCCCCCCCCCCCCCCAGATACAGCCCACACCCAGCGCACCCCCCGCCCGTGGCCCGGCGCGGCCCGGGGGAGCGCGGCGGCGGCGGCGGCGGCGGCGGGGGGGGGGGAGAGCGGGAGCGGGAGCGGGGCGGCGGCGGGCGGGCGGCCGAGGGGAAGCGCCATACAAGGTCTGGATCCGGCCCCGCCTCCGCTGCCTTCTTTGGCGGCCGGTTCCGGCGCCCCCGGCGCTGGGGAGGCGCGGGGCTGCGCGGCGGGGCGCGGAGGGGCGCGGAGCGGGACCCACCGCCCGCACCCCCTGGGCAGCACCGCCCCGACCTGGGGTGGTGGTGGGGGGGTGTCCCGCCGAGCCCCCCCCCCCCCCCCCAACCTTCCCCGTCAGCTCATTCCCACGGTCGGAGCGCGGCCGCATCCGCGGTGCTGGGGATGCTGCGTGTCCCCCGCTGCCTCCCCGGCTCCCGCGGCCCCCCGCGGGCACCGGCAGCCCCACGCAGGTCAGAGCAGGGCGCCCCCCCCCCCCGCCAAAACCGAGCCACCCTTCCTCGACCACCAAGTGCGTCCGGCAACACCACCACCACCACCAGCACCACCGCTCCTCTCCAGTTCCTCCAAATTTTATAGTGGAGGGGGTGAGGGTTTGCTCGGCCTTACCGGCAGGCACCGGCGAGGCTTGCGTTGGGAATTGCTGCGCCGGAACAAGCAGGCACTGGCCCGGCTCCTCGCCCCGCAACGGAGCAGCCCGACATGCCAGCGGGTGCCAGGCAGCCCAGCCCCGCGTTTGGCTCCTACCGACCCGGGGTGGGTATCTGCCCCCTGCGCCGTGGGCGGAGGGGTGACGGTGCCACGGGTGCGTGAACGTGCACCCGTATCCCGCCCCCCCCCCCCCCCAGCACCCCGAGTGGCACCTGCTCCCCGCCGGGAACGCAGCTGTGCCCCGCCGAATCTGGCCAGCTGGGGCTGCGGGTGCAGCGATAACGCCCCAACCCCTCGCGGCAGGGTTTGAGCCTGGCTCAGAGCTCCTGAGTCATAAGGGCCCAGTTTACACAAGGAGCTGGGCTAGGAGGGAGGCACGCCGCTAAACCCAGCCTGTGAGAACGGCCTAATCCCACACGGACACCGTCTCGGTTACTAATAGTGGTTTGATGCCAGTTGATGGGGAACGGCCTTAAGCCAAAATAAACTGAGGCAGCCTTAGACTGGCATGAAAACGGCCGCGTGGGGGTTGGACTGGCTTAGTTACAGCTCAGCTTAATGGGTCGGAGCGTCCCGAGCAGAGTAGTTCACCCAAAGGGAGCAGAAAAAAAAAACCTCACCTGGGATGCTCTGAATGGTTTTAAACTACAGCTTGGCTTGGACGGAGCCTGCAGCCGAGAGCTTTCACTTAATTTGGTCATCCCACACGCCTGTCTCTTAGGCCATGCGAACCCCATCCTGAGTCTCAGTAACGTGAATAATCATTGCTGGCATCGGTGATTTCGTAGCATGGATCTGTGTGCGTGAAATGCTGCGGTCACTTCCTCAAAGCCAATGCAGAGTGTCCCACACCACCATTGTTTCCCACCCCTGCGTTTCAAAAGCTCCTCGTGTCAGTAAAGCGAGGAAGGCAGAGCTGGCCGAGCCTCCGGCTTGGCCCCTGAACCGGCTGCTTCGTTAACCCCAAAGATAACGGGAGGAATCATAGAATCATAGAATAGAATCATTGAGGTTGGAAAAGACCTCTAAGATCATCGAGTCCAACCGTCAACCTAACACCCCCATGCCCACTAAACCATGTCCCTAAGCGCCTCATCTACACGTCTTTTAAAAACCTCCAGGGATGGGGACTCCACCACTTCCCTGGGCAGCCTGTTCCAATGTTTCACCACTCTTTCAGTAAAGAAATTTTTCCTTACATCCAATCTAAACCTCCCCAATAATGTCGGAATGTGAGGAATAATGCCGTGACGCCCCGACAGCGCGGGCGAGCCCAACCTCCCCTGCCCCTGGCACCCATCTCCGTCCCCCTGCGCCTCGGCTCTCTGCGCAGAGGTTGGGACAAGCCCTGGCATTATTTAACTGTGTCCCAGCCGGGTTCAGTCCCCGTTATACCCACACCAAGAAAGTGCTGGCAGCTTCCCTTTAGCAAAAAAGCAAACGCAGCCGCTCATGCGAGCGCCGAGAGCCCCCCGCTCCCGCTGCCCCCCCCCAGCCCCTGCTCCTCCCTTTGGGGCTGTGCGATGCTGAGAGCGGGAGATGCAAACCCATCCCCGTGCACGGCATGCCGAAACCCCGCTGGCACCCTGGGGGGCCGGGGCCGTGTCCCTCTGGGTGCTGTCAGCTGATGGGTGATTTCTCCCCGCTCCTCTCGGTCTTGTGACCGGGCCCTGCCGCCCGCCGTGTGATTCATCTGCTGCGAGTCCTGCAGGTGCACCGGGCTATGCCAGGGCGGGAGGCCACGCTGCACGCCAGCTCTCCGGGGACCGCCGGGGCTTTTAAAAGGGGAACTATTCAGGTTTTTTTCACCTAATTAATGACAACATAAATGCACCTGAAGGGGGAAGAACATGAGCCTGGTTTTTGCGGCGAGGCAAATGGGATGCTCGTTCCCATTGAAATCGTGCCTCAACCTCGCCGGTGGTCTTGAGCTGAGAGCTGAGCTTGGACAGAGCTGAGCCTCAGAGGCCGAGGGACACGAAGAGGTGCTCATCACCATCCCACCATGCGGTTTGGTGTCTCAGGAGCTCTGGGAGGCTCTGCACGGTGCAGGCTGTGCGTTTTGGGCTCTGGGGACCCACGATGGTGGTGCCTCCGGTCCTGGATTACAGAGGATGCTCAGACACGAAGCTTGAGGCACTCACATTGCCAGAACATGGAGGCTTTCCTCCCCAGCCCCTTGGATTTGCTGTAGATGTAGATCTGGGGCTGGTAAGGTCACAGAGTCGTAAACAGAGTGTGGCTGGTGGGGACCTGAAAGGTCACCTACCTCCTACCCCCGGGCATGTCTGTACCGGGGCCATATGCGTAGGCGGCTGCTTGGATGGTCGACAACACAAGCTCTTCCTGAGCAGCTTGGAGAAGGGGAACAAATAAACCCCGAGTCTTTCAGCCACCTGAACCACGAGGTGGGTGTTGCGGAGGTATCTGATGAAGCCGCCGTAGTTTCTCAGGGCTGCAAGTGTTTTGTTTGCAAGCGGTTGAGGCTGCACGGGTGGGATGTGGCGTTTCGGGGGTGTCAGCTCCCTCTGGCAAACACCAGCTGCCCAGATGTGGTAGATGCTGCATCGGCAGCAATTTATTCTCTGGGCAACCCGTGGCCTGGATGTGAGAGATGCTCAGCACCGGCAGGGATGGGATTCAGGGTAATCTGTAATTTCTGGAGGAGGAGAGACTTTCTCCGCTGCTGTTGGGCGTGGGAAATCCTCATTTCAGGCCAAACTCTGGCTGGGAGAACTCTAGCCAGGAGAAACTGCTGGGCAGCCTTCCTTATCCCGGACCAACACCCTCCCGGCACGGCCTGCGTCCTTCCACAACACCGTCTCCCGCCTCACCTAGGTTTTCCTGATTTGCCTGTGAAAACTACACACCCTCCTCCTCCGGAAATATTCAGAAACACTCGCACTGAAATATGCATGGCAAAGGAGACGGCAGTCTCCCTCCTCCCTCCTCTTTCGGGGGACGAAGGGACCCGCGGGCAGAACTTGCTGCCCTGGGGCGTTGCTGCCTGCTTTGCTGGGTCGGTCCCAAAAGGCAGGTCCCCATGAGGCAAACCCCAGGGCGGCTGGTGGGGGGGAGCCAGGCAGCGGGGTACTGCGGGAGCACCGTGGGTGGCTGAGGGAGGCCCTTTCCTGCCTCAGTTTCCCCTGTGGCAAGAGAGAGCTCAGCCCTGCCTTGCCCAGCGCAGCAGCAGTATGAAAAGCTCGGCGCGGGGTGGGGGGGGGGGAAGGCCTTTGGAGCAGACAGGAGCTGCAAACCCACCCTGCTGAACCTGGGGCAGCGGGGCAGCCCTGGGCACCCTGTGCAGGAAAATGGGTGCTGGGTGACCGGGGCCGGTCCCTGAAGGTGGCAGCACTGGGAACGGGCTGGAGGCCAGGGAAGCACCCGCAGCAGCATTGGGTGCGGAGGGTGCTGCTGGGGGAGGCTCTGCCTGCACCCCCCGGTCCCCACACCGCTGCCGTCCTCTTCCCCGCATCACCCTGGTGCTGCAGCAGCAAGGATGTGCCGGCTGCGCTGGGCCACCCCGAAGAGCATCCCACAATTTTCCGCTGCTCTCAGGGCCTGGGGTCAGTGGGTGATTCCAGCTCGCGGCAGCGAGGGGCACACGCCGCCGTATGCACCGGGGAGCCGGGAACCTCTGGGTCATCTAAGTCCGAGACAGGTTTCGGTTTGCAAGCCCCGAGGTCTTTCCTGTTATTATCCAGCTCGCAGCAGGGGAACAATAGCGGTGGCGGTCGGCGCAGTGTGACCCAGAGATAAGGAGACAGTGTGATTAGCAGGAAAACTACATAGTAGGTCCGGAGCGAAAAGCGGTCCCGAGGGAGGAGCACCGCTGGGAACGATGGGGTTTCCAGCCAGAGGACCACTAGCAGAGATCAGGCACAGAGCTGGCGGAGACGGGGCTGCAAAGCCAGGGCTGATGTTACGGGACGAGCACAAACCTCGGCGCCGTGGCCCCGGCCAGGAACCCTGGAGTGACCGGGCAGTGCTGCGGCCCCAGCGAGGGGTTTGCAGAGAAATACCACTAAGGCTTTTTTTAACCTGAAACCAAGAAACAAAAGAGGAAATGGACGCTTGCGTTTCAGCTCTGAGAACTGTGCCATGACACACAACTCTGGAGACGTGAGCGGTTCCCTAATGGGAGAGGAGCTTGTGGCACAGCCAGCACCAAAGCATGGCAGAGACTCTCCGAATCCGATGGCGGTGCCAGAGAAGGGGCTCAACCTTGTGTGAACGTGGCGCAGAGGCTGGAGAGCCGGAGCAGGGGATGAATCCAGCGCCCAGCAGGGTCGGGGTATCCATCTCGGGATGCTGTGCGAGGGGATGGATGTCCTCCCGGCCAGCCAAAGCCAAAGGCTGTGCAGCCTGGGAAAGCGCTGCTCCCGAGGGCTGCAGGGCTTTGCTTTAACCACTGAAGGAGAAACTGGTGAGAGGCCAAAGGCGAGGGATCTGCACGGCCATTGAAACCAGCCCAGGGGGAATTAGCCATTTCCTAGCAATGAGGAAATACGGGGTTAGCCGAGAACCTGCAGGGCTGCGAGGAGGGAATGGGAAGCGACTCACTACCGACAAGTGAGGACAAGCCGGCCAGGGGCTGTGGGCTGACACCGTCCTCTGCCCGTGGTGCGGGCAAGGGAGGCTGGCAGAGCCGCAGAGCCATCCAGCACCTTCCACCACACCTCTGAATGCGAACCCTGAGAGGCATCTGCCTCACCCCACAGACAGCCGGGCGTAAACAGGGCAGCACCGGGCATCCAGGCACGAACCGAGGATGACGGCCGCTTCTGGGCAGGAGCAAAGCTGGTGGGCCAGGACCACCGTATCAACAACCCTTTTTTTTCTACCGAGGAGCATTTGGGGCAAACCACATCTGAAGGTGCTCGTGCTCCCGGCGGAGCGGGTGAGGCTGTGAGCTTCCCACCGCCGTGGCTCTGCACGGACAAACCCAGCCCAAACCGACTCGGAGAGCGAGCTGAAAGAGGAAACAAAACCCCAACACAGTTTCTCTCTGTTGAGCATCCCTTGAATGCGGTGTCCCGGGATGTCTGGCAGCGTCTCCGGGCAGAGCCGGGCAGGTGCAGCCGCTTGCCCTCAATAACAGCCGGCATTTGCATCCCAGGGCGCTGCAAGAGCTCGGCCGAACGGTCGCCAGCCCCAGCGAGCGGGATGGGGGGCCGGGACCCCCACGTCAAGCAAACCCTGACGGGGCAGCGAGGGGGACTGGCCTCCTCCAGACAGCCCCACAAAGCCCCTCCGATGATACGCGGCGTTTTGGAGGCCCAGTAAGGATTAATTATTATTACTAGTTACTAAAACCATCATGCCAGGAGCGGCCTGCGTGCCCCTTGCTGCCCACCGGCCCCCTCTGGGTGCTGGCACGGCATGCAGAGGTGGGGACACAGCCTTACCTGCCTTCCCCTATTACTTCAGGAGCCCTAAATTCCTGCCGCAGCCCATGCTGCCTCTCCCAGGGCCCGCCCGGCTGCCGGGTCACCGCTCACAGGGCGGCAGGGAGGTGTCTGCCGCATCCGGCACCCTGTGGCTGCTGGCGAAGCCAAGCAGCCGGCTCCCGGTGTATGCACCCACCACCCACACCAGCCCCGTGCGTGCACTGTGGCACGTGGGGGGACCCCCGGGCTGGGGACTTCGTGTATCCGCAGTACAAGGCTGAGGGCTGGGAGCTCAGCACCGGGCATCAGAGCTTCCCACCAGCGGTGCCCATCACCCGCCCCGCGGCCGATCCGGAGGCCCTGGTCCCTTCGCGGTGGCATGGGGATGCTGATACTCAGCTCGCCTGGAAAATCTCGCGCGTTGGCACCCAAAACGGGCAGCATTGTTTATCCCCATGTCGTGCCACGGCGTCCCCACCACCACATGGGGATTAACAATCTTGACCTATTTCCCGGGGGGGTGCAGCAAGGCTTAATTCACTGAATGCTTGAGGAGTGCATAAGATCTGCAGATAGAGCCATTATGAAGTGTGAGATATTATTAATTAATTCACAGGTTGATATAGTTATGCGCTTAGATCATCATCAGCTGATCCTGCTAATCCCTTCTTGTGCAAGTACCTGTGCAAGGGGGAGCTGCTGCCTGGCATCGCTTTGCTACTGGCAAGCTGGGTTGTCCCCACATCGTCCCCACGTGCCACCAAGGCCTGGGGGTGCAAGGGGTGGCCCCCAGTCCCTGTTCCTTAATATCCCCTGCCCCTAAATCTGCATTTTCCCGGGGTGGTCTCACCAGAGGGGAGATGCCTCCTGCTCTCCATCAGGGGATGGGACCCAGGGCTGCCTCCCCTTGAGCCAGGGGCTGAGACTTTTTCTCATTAGAGTAATTATTTCAATAATCATTAAAAATAGGTAATTATTACCCTGTTGACTTAGGGAACGCATTTAGCGCAGGCTTCCTCTGGCCTCCAGCCCAGTTTTGGAAAGAAACAGCCCCCATGTGCTGCTGGTAGCTGCTGTTCCTCACCAGGAACATTCGATTTTCAAAAGCTCACTGTTATTTTTTTAAACCCCAAGTCTTCCTCTTCCTCAGCCATCCCATCGAGTGGGTGGGTTTGCTCTGGGAAGGGGCTGGAAGCATCCAAACGCACCTCGCAATCCCATCCTGGGGAGAGCAAAGGGGAGCCGGCTCCCTCCCGCAGCCATGCCCGGGGCTCGGCTCGCTGCCACAGCTCCCCAAAATCCCCGGGAGCGTGAGCTCCCGTGGGCCTGTAGCGTTTCAACTCCCTTGGGCTCTGCAAGACTGGTGCACGCACGCCAGGATTCCTGGCAGATGCAGGCGGAGAGGCCAGCGGTGCTGTGGGTACCACGTTACACCCCATCGAGGCCATCGCACCTGAGCTCACCCCGCTCTATTTTCTCCTGCCCCCTTCCTGGACCTTCAGATGAAAAAAATAAAAAAGCCACGACAGTGGAAAGTCGAGCTAACAAATACAAATAAAACTTCCTCTGGATGCTAAAAATGACACACGTAGACAGAGAAAAAAAAATTATATCGGTGACAATAACAGAGCACGGAGCTATTTCAGTGCTGGGCTGTTCCATTGCAGCACTCGGCGCTGGGGTTGTGGCTGCTGAAAACCAGCCACTTCCCCAGGGACGTGACGTATTTCCTTTCCATCACAAACTGATTTAGAAGCAAAACTTTCTACATTTAGGCAGTGAGAGACTCAGCTTCTCTTTTCTCTCTTGCACCAACGGTGAGCGAATGGAAGGAGAGATAAAGTGGGTGGGACCAGCGCAAAGTGACTGTACGTGGCTTCCTCCTTTTTTTTTTCTTCTTTCTTTCTAAATTATCGAAAAGCGAACCAAAAAACCACAATTAATATTTTCCACGCCATGAAGGACTTGCACGCATCCAAGTGAGACTTTGTGGCTCTGGCCTGGCCGGTGCTCCTGCCGTGCCGTGTGTTTGCAGCCCTGCGTGTGCCTGGGTGCCTGGTGCAAGGCCAGTGGTGCCTCGTCCTGCGTCCCGGCAGGGGATCGTCCCACCACAGTGCCCGCTGCAGCCACCCGGGCAGATTCCTGCTCTGGAGCATCCCCATCCCTGTCCCCATCTCCATCCCTGTCTCCATCTCATTCCCATCCCCATCCCCATCCCCGTCCCCGTCCCATCCCCATCCCCGTTCTCCATCCCCATCCCCATTCTCCATCCTCATCCCCATCCCCATCCCCGTCCCATCCCCATCCTCATCCCCATTCTCCATCCCCATCCCCATTCTCCATCTCCATCCCCATTCTCCATCCCCATCCCATCCCCATTCTCCATCCCTATCCCTATCCCCATCCCCATCCCCGTCCTATCCCCATCCCCATCCTCATCCCCGTTCTCCATCCCCATCCCCATTCTCCATCCTCACCCCCATCCTCATCCCCATCCTCATGCCCATTCTCCATCCCCATCCCATCCCCATCCTCATCCCCATCCCCATCCCCATCCTCATCCCCGTTCTCCATCCCCATCCCATCCCCATCCTCATCCCCGTCCTCATCCCCATCCTCATGCCCATTCTCCATCCCCATCCCATCCCCATCCCCATCCCCATCCTCATCCCCGTTCTCCATCCCCATCCCATCCCCATCCTCATCCCTGTCCTCATCCCTGTCCTCATCCCCGTCCCCATCAGTGACACACAGGGGAGAAGGGCCAGTTTGGGCTCACGGTGCCCGGCGAGAGCCCGCCTGCCTCGGACCAGGGAGACGCGGCGTGCGTCTAACTCCTCTCATCTCCAGCTCAAATTAAAACCAAGAATGATGGTGATAATTTCCTAGAAGGATAAACATCCGATTGCCTTTTCTCTCCCGTTCCACCAAAAATAAACCAGCCACAAGGAATTAAAGGCAGGGAGGAAAGGATGACTATGGTTTGACTGCAGGATGTCAACAAAGCATGACCTTTCATTTACACCGGTCCCTCTGCATTAACCTAACGGGCCAATTACACCCTCAACAGAGGGTAAGTATAGAAAAAGAGAAGGAGAAATCCAACTTTAGCAGACTTCCATGACATCTCTAAGTGTCATTTCCTCTGCTGCTAATTTTAGTGCCGATGGCAAGCCGGGCAGTGTGTTTTGTGTTTTTTTCCCTGGGTTGTGGTATGTTACCCAGCTTCCTTTTTTTGTTGCTCTCCTTCCCGCGCGTCCTGCAGCTTCACTCAGCGGCGTGTGCCTGGGGCGAGCCGGGACCCCAGGCTCCTGCATCCTCCTTAGCACCTTGCAGCCCGTCACCCCGACCCTTCCCGGCGGGGAGGCAAGGCTGGCAGAGCTTTGCAGGACCCATGCGACACGCCTGCGTGCGGCCAGCGTGATTCAGCCTCTGCGAGGTAAACAGCCGTTTCCTGCTGGAGGGAAAGTCCCCGCCACGTTTAACCCCCCCTGGCCAGGAGTGAAAGCCGCTCTCGCTGCCGGGGAGCCGGGGAGGGCGGCCAGCTGGGTGCAGGGAGCGGGAAGGGGATGGCACAGACCTGTTTTCTCTCTTGCATCGGGAACAGGTTGCTCTGGGACAGACCCAGGGACCGATGCAGGGGTGAGATGCAGTAACAGGAGCATCGCCATCCCCTCCAAACAATGCCAGACCTCCCTGGGGGACGACTGCTCCGGCTCTGCTGCCGCGTTGCACGGCCATGAGCCGGCCATTCCCTCGTCCCTCGGTTTCCCCTGCCTGCAAAATGCCTCCCGGGGTCTTGCTCCCCATGGTTTGTTCAAAGTGCTCCTGGGTGCAGCCCTGGCCATCGGCAGGACAAAATCAGCTTTGTCACAGCGGAGCCACCAAGGACACACTGCAAGGACTTGCAGGCGGGCGCATCCAAGCCCCAGAGAAAACCGAGTCTTAGATGAAAGCCTAATTAAAGAGCTAATTAAAGGGGAGGTCCGGCTAAGTGGCCAGTAAGCAGAGCTCTTCTGATATATGGCTTTAATTTCGGTTTTGCTTTCCAAGAGAAGCGGGCTGAGGCAGCGAGCGAGGGCAAAGGCAGGGCAGGGCCGGAGTCAGGCCGGGGCAGTGCCCGGTTCCCACGCTGCCGCCCTGCGTGGTGCTGCCGGGGGACCTCCTGGCCGGCCACCACGGTCCGGCTCCTGTGCCGGGGCCCCTGGGCGACATTGGGCCATGCCCGGCATCGCCTGCACGAGGGTCTTGCTGGCAACCCCCCACCCGCAGGGGGTCTGCTCCATCCCATGCAGCTGGTGCGGACTCCAAAGCAACCAGATTTGCCCGGTGCTGGCCCGGCATCGCCCCGCGCACGCTGCCGGCAAGGAGCACATGCAGCCCCGTGTGCTCCATCTGTGTTTTATTCTGAAAGCTGCAGGCATTAAAGCTCAAGACCCCCGAGGTGCAGGCGGGACATGCTGGGGGTCAGGCCAGAAATGGGACAAGGGGAGGAGAAGAGGGTGATGCCATCCTTCCCGGGACACCCAGGGTGAGCCGGGACACCGCTTGGGATGTTACCCTCGGAGAGAAAGAGAAACCCCCTCAGGTTTTGGAAGTGGAGGGACTGGGGTTTCTGCTGTGAATCTGGGCTGGTAGAAGGGCGGCTGCATCCTCGGCGGGTCCTGGGGTCTCCTCCCGGTCCGGGCGGAGGTGGCTCGGCGGTGCGGGGAAGGGGGTGCAGCTGTGCAGGGGAAGGGCACACTGGCTGGTGCTAATCCTCGTAGTATTTGGTGAGGAACTGGGTCGAGGCCACCGGGGAGCCCAGCCGAAACTGCTCCACGAAGCTCTCCATTGCCCAGGCACCTGGGGAGAGAGGGAGAGGGAGTGAGCGGAGCCGCGAGGCGGCCGGACGGTGGGGGATGCTCCGGGGCCGGATCCAGGCTGGGGCTGCACGCTGCATGCCATGCGCTGGCTGCTGCTCTGCCTGAGGCGCTGCAGACCACATCCTGCAAACAGCGCAGGCGGGGAGGCACCGGGCTCTGCCCCGCGGGGCCAGAGGGCAGGGAGCCATGGGGAGCCCAGCCCTGAGCATCCCCAGGGGGGGTAAACGGCATCAGCTCCTCTCATGCCCCCCCCTCCGCCCCTGCCAACCTTTGGAGCAGACCTTCCCACGGCTTCCTACAAGCCCACCCCGGGGTGCCTGGAAATCCCCTGGCAGCGCGTGGGGGAGATGGCAGGAGATTCCCCGGCCCCCTCACTCGCGTGCACTGAGCTGCTGCTCCACAAATTGTTGGAGCTGAGGGGGGGGGGTCTTCATTCCTGACCCCCCTCCTCTGCTGCCTGCCCTGACCCGAGGATGCAGGAGGTCCGGGGGCAGCTCATGGCTGGAGCCGGCCTCGGTTTTTCCTACACTGGAGGCGGCAGGGAAACCCTCTCCGGGGTGGTGGGCAGGAGGGATTCCCTTGTGCCCGGCCCCACAGGCCAGAAATCCCCCTGCACCCTGCCAGGCTTCAGTGTCGAGCGTGGGTCTGGCTCGCGGCTGGTGGAGCATCCTCCAGAGGGGCTTTCCCCGGGGATGACGGGGACCCAAGCAGCTCACGCTGCCACCTCTGCCCCTGCCTGGTGGGACACTGGATGGGATGAGGCCGTGGCGTCGCAGGGCGGGGAAAGGGGCCCGCTGTTTATCCGAAACCCAGCCTCCCCTCCTCTCCCCTTCCTGGCGCTGCTCTTTAATGTCACGCTGCAGACTGGCAGCCCTTATCTGCCTTCACATCTCAGCCCCGACCGGAGCAAACCCATCCCCTTTGCTCTTGCAAAAGTGCTGAGCAAAACCCGAGCTGCTGCATCACCTGTGCAGGGCAGCGGTGGCTCGGGGTGCCAGCGGAGCCCAGCTCCCCCCGCCTGCCCTCCACCTCGGGCACTGAGTCAGGCCCTGCCGTGAGCCACCCCACAGCCGAAAAGCCCCCCGACGGGCTCTGCAGATGCTCCCGGTGCTGGCACTGCACCCTGTGACCTTCCGGGGCTGCAAGAGGACGTGGCCGGGGAGATGCTCCGGTGCCTGGGAAGGAGGTCCCAGGATGCTCGGGCCGGATCCTGCACCCCGGCATGCAGGCTAGGAGGAGATGTTGAAATGCATCAGGCTGCGTGTGGCTGGGGGGGGCCCAGATGTCCCCACATCGTCACCACCACCCGCTGAGGACCCAAACCAAGCCGAGGGCAAGGACAGTCCCGCCGTGCCGCACCGGGGTCACCGCCAGCTGGGACACGCAGCCGTTTTTCCAGCGGCTCTGGCTCATCACTGCAACCCGAGCTCGAGGGGGGAGATGCCCCCGCGCAGGAGCCCAAGGGGGCTTCGGGCTTGCCAGCACCGCTGCCAAGCCAGGCAACGGCTGCGAGCCCCGGCACGCTCCTGCACGGCCATCGGGCCCCGGCACGTGCCGCAAACACATCCATCCCCAAATAACAACCCCGGCAAGGAGGGGCAGCCGCTTGCTTCGGGGTCTCAATCAATCCCCCCTTTGAGCTCTGGGGGTCCCAGTGAGCGTGGCGCCAGGGGAAGGGGTCTCGGGGGGGGGGATGCTCCCGCTGTGCCCGTGGCCCTTTGGCGGGTGCCTTTCATCTGAAGGGTTTCAAAGCGCTCAGAAAGCCCCGGGGGGAGAGCGGACGGTGCCCCGCGGGAGCGGGGTGAGAGCGAGACGTGGCGTCCCCCCGACTCCCAGGGGTGCCGGGAGCTGTCATTGATGTTCGTGAAGCCTCCGGAGAGGCGCGGATGAAAGGAGCCGGGAGGAGGCAGAGCCGCTGCAGGGCTGCAGGCACCGGCCCCGGCTCTCGCCGCCACGCGTGGGGCGAGGGTTTTTCCTGACCTACTTTCCTACCTGCCATCGCACCGGTTGTGCCCGTCCCTTGGGGGGAGCCGGGACCGGCTGCAGGGAAAGCCCTGGGTGCAGCCGCCGGTGCAGCAAAGGGGGTGATGCACCGGGAGGCTACCAGGTCTGGGGGTGTGCATCCCCCCCCCCAAATCCAACACCTTGGGTGCATTCCCAAACTGGGTGCCCCATCCCGGCATGACTGCCCGCACCCCAGGGTGACGTCCCTCTGCAAACCGTCCCAAATCATGCTGCTGCACTGGCGCAGGCCATGAGTCACCGGGACCGCGGAGCCGGGAGGGGAGCGGGGGGCCAGCCGGGGAGCTGAGGTCACGGTGCTGCCGTCCCCTCTCTCCGCCAGCACAATACGACATTTCATCTGTGGCTTGGTCCACTTTCAAGCTCATTTCCCGGAGAATTATATCATCGCACTTGACCCTTATCTGAGCGCCCGCCAGAGGAAGAGGAGCACCCGCTGACACCCACACGCGTGGCGGCCGCCTGATCCCCGAGCGCCAGGTGGGGAAACTGAGGCACGAGGCAGCCGCTGGGCTTGGGGAGCTCAGGCACCCTCCGGCCCCACAGGCAATGGGTGCGTGGGACTGTTTCACAGCCCTGCCATCACACCCTGCCCCCCCCAAAACGACCGGTCCCCGCCTCCCCCCGGCCCCGCAGCGCTGGGGGCACGTTGCTAGCTGTAATTTATCAGCCTCATCAGCGGGGCCGTTCTCCCTGATAGGAGCCCTGATGCTTTTCTGCCAAGATTAATGATGTCCCAGCGGAAGTAGGCGGGAGGCCGCCGGCTGCTTTGGTCACCATTAACCGACAGCCGGGGACTTCGGCTGGGACCGTGTGCTCCCCGCAGCCCTTCACTGCCTCCCATCCCAGCTGCAGCCTTTTCCTCCCCGCCGGGGCCCGGTCCGACCCGATTTTCCAGCTGGGCGGATCGGAGGCGCATGAAGTTGGCTCATGAGTCAATGCTGCGGCCCCGATGCGAAGCTGGAGCTGGAGAGGGACGGAGCCGTGGGGAGGGCAGCCGGCCGGGCTCATGCCCAGTCCCTGGTCCCCAAAGGGACTCGCCGCTTCCCAGAGGCAACATTTCTGGGAGGCAGAAGTCCATTCCCAGTTGTAAAATGCCTTTCCGGAGCAGGAGGAGGTTTGGGGACGCTGGGGAGCATCTCTCCATGCTCACCGGAGCTGGTAGGCATCCGGCACCGGGGCACGGCAGGGTGGAAGCAGAGGGAGATAGAGCACTGCCCGGCAGGTGTAATTAAGCCTCCAGATCTTCTGCTAATTAAAGTTCCCCCACAAGGAAAAGGAAGGAGGTGGAAAATGAACGGTCCCCATCCTCCCGTGGGCTGCAGATGGGTGAAAAGGACCCCAGTGCTGCTGTGCCACCCCATCATGGCTGGGGTTTGCCGGACGCCCAAATTCCCCTGGCCGAGGGAGTTTCCCACAGCTCACTGCAGCAGTCAGCAGAGCCCGACCGCCGGATTGAGAGCTCGCAGCCAGTGCCAGCGCCTCGGGATGCGACGGGTGGCTTTGACATTTTGCAGACCACAAACTATTATCTTGCATCTCGCCAAAATACAAACACGGCTTGTAACCCTCCTGGCTTGGGAGGGAAGCGGGGCGAGCGGGGAGGAAGGGCTTTGCATCACCTGACGGTGCCCATATGGCCTCAGGGACACCCCAAGGGTCTCCATCTTCGGCCCCAAGTGGGGACAGAGCTGGTGCTCAGCGATAATTCAGTTGCAAAGCTGCGGCACAGCCAAAAACTGGAGTGAATCAGACCCCAGTGGAGAAACTGAGGCTCCAAGAGGGTTATTTGCCCGAGGTTGCACAGCAATAGAGCCGGCTGGTGCAGGGATTGATCAGAAACACTCGCGGAGAAGGATCAGGGCTTTTTTTTTTTTTTTCCTGATGAAACAAGTCTTTTTGCTCAAGAGCCGCCCTGGAGAAACACCTCTGCTGTAAACAACCGATTTCACCATTGCCACCAGCGCTGGGCTCGCTGCAGGGAGCCCTCCTCCAGCTCCGCCGCTGCTGGCCCGCAAGCCCTTGAGCATGGCACCCGACCCGCTGCCCGTCGGTGCCGTCCCAGCCAGGACGTCCCCACGGCAGGGTGGGCACCGGAGCCACCGGCCACCGCTGAGCCATCCTTGCTCCCTTTGAGCCGCTGGCGTTGCAAAGCTGGGTGCGGAGGGGAGAAGTAGCACAGATTTATTTTCCGCACTCGCCATTGCCCCTCGCTTTTTTGATTTCCCACGGATTTGCAGAAGGAATGGCTCTTTCCGAGGAGCAGGGACGCGGCGGCACGGGCAGGTCCTGGTTTAGTGCCCTCTTCTGGAGGCTCCGGCCTCTCAGCTCTGCCGCCGAGCTCCTGCCATCCCGCCTGGCACACACCACCTTCCCTGGTTTGGCTCCGCTTGGCCCAGGACCTTTCCCGGTTCAGCCTCCGACGCCCAGCCCATGCCTGTGCTTGCGCGGAGGGTGAAGGAGGGAGCTTCTCCCGGAGCCGAGCGGCGAGAGAAACGCTCTCGTGGGGCTCCTTGTTCTCCCCAGTGGGCTCTACCAGGGGACAAGCTGCCAGAGGGATGGACGTGCAGCGCTGGTGATGCACGGCACAGGGATGTGGTGCTGGACGCTGGATGCGTCCGGGGGATGGGACGGGCCAGCGTTGCTCCCTGCACCTGCCGGGTACTCCGGTCGGGACACCTCTCCCTCTCCGGGGTTAGCACCTGGTGACGATGGGTGCCACCATCTTTGGTGAGATGGAGGTGTCAGTGCCACCAGATGTAGGACAAAATTAAAGCAACAAGAAGGGGCTGGTTTAAGGCCAAGCAAGATGGAAAACCCCGAGCAAGGCTGCAAGCTGTGCCAGCAGCGTCGCCGGGCGAACCCGCATCTCCTGTACCACAGGAGAGGACCAAGCCAGAGCCATGGAGGAGCTGGCTGAGTTTCTTGCCCGTGGTCCACTGGGGTCAAGGTCAGGCCCTCCTTGTTTCCACGTGCCGCCGAAGGCTTTTGCTCCTCTCCCCTGCACGCTGCCTTCGCACCACGGGGCCAGACCCCAGCGCTCAGCCACACAGGGCTGGATGCGCCGGCGGTTTGATCGGTGTTCATCCCACTGCGGTCCCTGGGGATGGATTTATTTAAAACCCTTGAGACACCGAAATCTGGTCCTCTCTTGGCTGCTTTTAGGGCTCATGCCCGGCTCGCCGGCTGCCCTGGGAATTAAAGAGATGGGCTGCTGGCGGGTGGTGGTTCAATCTAGCAGCACCCGCTGGACAGGCCAAGCCTGTGATGCAGCAGTGAAATGGTTAAAAATAACCTTCAACCAACTACTTAAATAACAGCCTCCGCCAAGACAGCCGCAGCTGTCTGACAAACGGCGATGCTCAGGCATCGGATGTTGTGAAGAAAATATCTGCTGCTGTTTTAACGGGTCTTTCCCAGGGAGGTCGGGAAGGGCTGAGAAACTTGAGGATGGGACGGAGAGAGCGCAGGGCGGGGAGCGCCTGGCCACCCTGCGCCTCGGGAGACGGGGGGGGATCTTCTGCAGGACACGCGGGTCTGGTGGCTGAACCCCTTTGGGTATGAAATCTGGGGGCTGGAGCCGCACATCCTGCTAATAAGAGGATTTATCTGGAAAAAACTCTTCGGTGGGTGTCCCAGCCTCCCTTCCCAGCCCCGGGGATGCTGTGATGGGGACGCGGGTGCGTGGCCCTGGGCGACAAGAGTGGAGCCCCCTCCTCTGACCGCACCGGGGACGAGGGGCCGGGGAAGCGCCCCACTCCGCTGGCAGGGGGGTGGCTTCAATGCACGTCATTAAGAAGCAGAGCTAATGAGCCAGAAAGCAAACCGAAGGGCAGAAATAACCCGCAGAGAGACTCGCAGCAGCAGCCCGCTCCGGCCGAGGGACAAGCATCACGGCCCCGTGCCGGGCGGGTTTCAGGGGTCTCTCCCAGCACAGGGGTCCGGGGACAGCGAGTTCTCACGGAGCTGCCCCGCTGCCGCCTGCCTTTCCCCGGGACGTGCAGCATTGGTTGACACTGCACAGGGGTGAGTCAGGCCGGCACAGACGAGACACACCGACCTGACCTGCCTATCGAGCTGTGCTTATGTGGTCCCGGCTGGGAAAGTTTTGAAATTTCCCTTGCTGAGGCCACGTGAGCTGCAGTGCCCCGTCCTCCAGCCCGGGCTGCGCCGACACCATCCGGGGAAGGAACCCACGCTTTGCCTTTTGCAGGATGGCTCCTTGCCCTTGCCGGGGGTCCCGCGGGGGACCCCTTGCCCCAGGGTGCACCCATCCGGGATGAAGCAGCAGGGATGGTCCCATCGTGTCTTGGGGGTCTCGGCTGCTCGCCTCCATCCTTGCCGTGCAGCGTTTTGGGAGGAGGCAGCCCTGTCCCCACTCCGCGCAGGGCGGAGGGGAGCTGGGAGTTGGCAGGCGTTGTGTCAGCCCCGTTTGAGCAATCCCTTGCTAAACCATCTCCAAGTCTGATCCTTATCTGCGTGCTCCAAGGTGGCGGTGATGCAACTCCCACAGCTCGGGAGGAGGGGGGGGGGCGGCGGGCAGGGGGGACACGGGATGTGCCAGGGAGGACTCAGCCTGATTTCACAGCCGACGAGACCTCTCCCTGCTTCTGATCCCGCTAGCCAGGCAGTTACCAGCCGTTTTGCCGAGGGTTTCTGCTGCCTTGCAAGGACTTCCCACCCCAGCCATGTCCTGCGTAAGGATCTGAAGTCCCTTTGCACCAAACGAGCATCCCCAGCCCAGCACTTCTGGCATGCCCGAACATGTGGCGTTAGTGCTGCAAATGCATCCATAACCCCCGGGAAAGCCCCTCGGGGCACGGCGCGGGGCCGGGAGCGAGGGTACGGCTGCTCCTTACCCAGCGAGACCCGCTCCTCGGGGCTCAGGGCGATGGCCTCGTGAGCCGGCTGCTCGTACAGGCGGAGCTGGTAGCGGTGGTACCCACTGCGGGGCGGGGGCATGGGCCGGACGTAATCTGGGGATGCAAAAGATAATGGCTGAGCATCCCGCCGAGCGGGACCCGCTTCCCACCGTAACCACGCGCCCACCCCCCCGCTTCCAGGCTGGGAGATTGGCTTTCCCACCCAGCGCCGTGCACTGAGGCCCCTCGCCACGCGTGGGGCTGGAGGGAGAAAGCGCTCAGCAGCTCAGGTGTTTCACGGGCAAGAGCAGCTGCTGTGCCCACCCCAAACCCTCCCCCTCCCTTATCGCCGCCCGGATCCCCCCCCATCTGCCCAGGGGCCAGCTCCTGTTTTCCCTCTCCTGAAATAACCTGCCCCCAACCTCCCGCTGCACCAGCCACCGCCCTCTCCTCCTCCTCCTCCTCCTCTTTCAACTTCAGAGCCCCAGGGTGCTCCTCGCCTCCATGCCAGCGCCTCGACCTCTCCTCCATCACCCTTCCCATCCCTGCACGATCCCCGCCATACCCCCTCCCTGTCCCCCTGTGCTGGGTGCAGCCTCCCCTGGGTAGGGCCATGCCGGGACCTGCTGGGGGGGACAAGCCTGAGACACCCAGCACCCCGCCGGTGCATGTCCAGCACCCCTCGCCCTCCCGGCTGCCCCATGGGGGTCTGGGGTGCCTGGCACACCGCCGGCTGGGCTCCAGCTGCCGGGCTTTTGAAGTCCTCCCGCGCCCAGCTTTGGCGGGGGAGGATGCTCTTGTGGTCGAAGCAATGGGTTCTCAGGTGCTGGAAGTCCGGGGCTGTTTCCTCGCCTTGCTGCAGATGTTCAGCGCGCAGGCGGGCACGCCCCCGGGTGCACACCGCACCGCGTGCACGCTCCTAACCCAGCCGAAGAGGGAGAGAGCAGCGCACAGCTGCCCAGATGTGGGGCCCGCAGCTGGCTCAGAGCGTAGCCGGCTGGCGAGGACAGAGAGGGCTGGTCATCCCCGGGAGAGGGACGTCCCCGGGGAGAGACCCCCTGATGCACGGCGCTGCCGATGCCGGCAGCCGCCCCTCGCCCTCCATCAGGGATGGGAGGACGTGACGCCAAGGGACAAGAGGCTGAAGCTCCTCCAGGACTCAGTCACCCGCAGCCGGGTGAGCCCCTGGCCCCTCTGCCCCGCTCCCTCGGGGTGTAAGCTCCGTGCGCTGCGCCTGGCCTGTTTTGAACTGAAAGTCTTTGTTCGTGCAACATCACAGAAGTTGTTGGGATTCACCCGCTTTTAACTTGTGTGTTTCTTTTTGATTGTATTCCCCCCCCACACCCCCCGCCCCCTTTTTGCACTGGTTTGGAGTTCTTCCAACCGCTGGGGAGTTTTTTAACCACTTTTGCCTCTAGAAAAATACGAGAAAAAGTAGTTCCCATTTCAGACAGCGCCCAGCTAACCACGGCTCAGCTGCGCCCTGCGGGAACCCCTCGTGTCCCTCCCTCGCGTCCCAGCATGCCTGTCCCCGCTGGGCACGGCCAGCTCTGCCACCGCCTCATTGCAGCTCCCAGCCCGGGCTGCAGGAGACCCCGGTCCCCTCCGTCGGGGACTGCACTCACCCGTCAGCACGTGTCCTTTGACGTCCCCAGTCCTCAGATCTGCACCCTGAAAGGACAAGAAGAGGGGGGTGAGGCGCTACCGAGACCCCCAGGAGAAAGATGTGGAAGGGATGCAGCCCTCCTGCCCCCCAGCTGCACCCACTTCTCCCCAGGGATTCATTTTCCAACATTTTGAGTGTTTTCCTTGCAAAGGTTATTAGGGAGCCGGGGCGGGAAGGGGGGGGGGGGGGGAAGGAGCGCAGCAGGGGCTTTCTTTGGCTATTTGGGATTTAGAGGCTCGATGTACGGCGCCCTGGCACACAGGCGGTGCCATCACCACGCTGTCACCCGCATGTGGGGGCCGTCAGTGATCCGGTGATCCGGGTCGGTGATCCAGGCTGTGGCACGCTGGGAAAGCCACAGTAGCCCGTTAAAAGCCTCGGTGCCTTACCTAAAAGGGTTTTGGGAGGGGTAAACCATGCCGGGTAGGAAGGGGCCGGCCGCGGAGGACCGCAGTGATTTGCACCAGCGTTCCCACAGCAAAGCTCTGCCCCATCACGGCGGTTTTGCTCTCAACCGAAACTCCTGCCTGGAGAGCAAGCCCCACCGCCCGGTGGGCTTGGCTCTCCATCCCTGGCCTGGGACACTTCCCTGGAGGAAGGAGGCTTTGCCGAGACCGGCGAGCATCCCTCAGGGACTGGATTAATGCCGAGGGGGCAGCGGGGGGAGCTTCGGCCGCATCCTGGCCCCGCACAAGCCACCTCACCCCTGACCTGCTGTGCTATTCCCAGCTGGCCCCCACCTCCCACCGATGCCGCCAGCGCTCGTAAATCCTCTCCTACGGCACCCGTTATTCCAGTCCTGCCCACACACGCGCTGCTGCCAGGGCTCCTCCGTCCTAACCTGCCCTGGGAATTATTACCCCGAAAAAAAGATGCATCAGATAACTGCAAGCAAAAGTGCACGCAGGGAACATGGTCGGTTCCCCGGCTCTTCGGGATCAAAGCCTTGCTTTCTCCAAAAAGAAACCTGCTTTGCACTGAGTCACGGCTAGCGACAGCCTCCTGCAAGCTGCCTCTGGCACAGCAAAGGTCACCGGGAAGCCAATTGCCCGCTCAGGTCCCTGGCTATCGGCTCCCCAACGCCGGCTCGCCACCTTGGCAGCCGGAGCCGAAAATATCCCGATGACAGAGAGGTGATGACTAAGATTTTGGGCAGCGACGGGCAGGTTTGGATACCTTGGTTCACAGGGGGAGGGGAAGGCGGCATGCAGACTGCTGGGGGAGAAGCACCCCGGGGTGCGCCGGGGGAGACACACGAGGCCGTGGGGCTGCACTGGCTGCTCCCTCCCTGCCCGGTCTGCCCAGATGTGCGAGCACAGATGTGCATTACCCACTCTGCCCAGACGATGTGCATGCCGCCTCCATCCCGATGCGCACATCTGCTCTACCCAGCCGTGCATGCCCAGCCCCTCCAGCTGTGCCTGCTCCCCCCAGATGTGCCGGTCTCGGCTGCGGGGCCGGGCTGGCGGAGGAAGCTCGCAGCAAACCCCAAGCTCGCCGCGCGGCCGGGCCGGCTGCCAGCCCCTTCTCTTCAAAGGCAGGGACTGAGGCTTTTTTCTGTTCCGGGTAGGGCTGCTCCTGTGCGGGGACCTCGCTGCTATTCCTGGCTTTGCCATGGGCTTATCGGGAGAGGCCAGGCCTCCTCCCTGTTTTCCTGCCTGCTGATGTGGGTTGCCTGCTCGCCCCGAGATGCAGTGGGTTCTGGCTAGCCCCGGGGATGGGAGAGTCAAAGGATAAAGCTCCTTTTAAGAGGCGAGAACAGGAAGAGGGCGGGAGGGAGAAAGTAGGGATGAGCACAGTAAACCCTGCCTTTTTTTTTTTTTTTTTTTTTTTTAATAGTAAACAGCTATGCTGGGAGCAAACTCTGCTCGCAAAGGGGCTGCTGGGCCGCAGGAGAGGCCGGCGGGGTCGGGTGCGAAGCCCCGCTTGCTCCTGCGAGCTTTCCTTCCCGGGGGCCTGCCGCCTCGCCCAGGCGAGGGGGACCTGCAGCTGGGAAGCAGGTTTTTGTTAGTGCGGGGGGAATGGTTTGCAGGGAGGAATAACCCCCCCCTCCAGCCCATTGCCCCTTTGCTGAAACACCAGCGAGGGCGAGGGGAGCATCGCACGCCAGCAGCCCCCGAAGATCCCTGCCACGAGCGGAGCTAATGGACGCTGATGAGCTGCCGTGTTTATTAATGCCCTTTTATGAGAGCATTAATAGTTCCTAATGACACCATTTGAGCTTCCCAGCCTTTTATCTTCTCTTTCTCTCTTTCCCCCGCCGAGGACACAGTGTAGGAGGTGGAATTAGATATTTCCACCCTCCGGTCCGTGCTGTGCGGTGCCGAGTGCTGGTGGGGCACGGGATGCTGGTGGGATGCTCACACAGAGACCTGGACAGCCTTAAAAATCTGTACCACGCAATTTCTGCACCGGGAGCTCCTCTCCGTGCTCTTTTCCTTGGCCAAAAGAGTGGAGAAAATTATTCTCCTCCGTTCCCGACACCCCTTTGCCAAGCCGGACATCGGCTGCGCCGAGGCTCTCCGGTAGATCGCAGCCAGCCCTCGGTGTTGCCTGCCGCACATCGCAGCGTAGGGCGGGGGGGGAATAAATAAATACAAATAAATTAAGAAGGCAGTGAGTCACATTTTGTTTTCCTCTTGATCTTTTTTTTTTTTTTTTTCCCCTTCCTTTCCTTTCTTCCCCCTCTCCAGAACGTGTCTGATCCCATCGGAGAGGAGGGGAAAGGGATGGGTGGCGAGCGCGCCAGCGATTCGCCCGGGCGAGGACGGAGGGTTATGGAAAGTGGGTGTGGGAATCGGCACAATCGCTGGCAAGGGACCAGGACAAACAGATGACGGATGGGACCCAGGGCTGCGCAGCAGAGCGGGGCTGGGCTGCTGCCGCCTCACCGGGAGCGCGCCCCGGCCCGGCCCCGGGGACCCCGGGGACCCCATGGGACTCATCCAGGTGCTGGGGGCCGCGGCCCACGGGGCGGCAGCCGATGTGCCGGCCCGGCAGCGCACTGATACGATTAACCAACAATTAGCCAAGTGGGGAAGTTAATCCCCAAACAAACAGGGCTCCTCCTGCGCTGCTCGCTTACGGCACGCTAGCTTGACGGGGGGAAGGCGGCTTCAAAGCCGGCACAGCCAGGAGCCCAGATTTGTTATTCTCTCTTTCTGTGATCTTTATAATGAGGTCAGGATTTATGAATTGGCTCTCGGGAGTGCAGGGGAGCATCCCGGGAAGGGCAGAGCTGCCGGGATGGCAATCCAGCCTCCTGCAAGCAGAGCGGAGGCTCGAACGCCGAATAAAGGAATGAGATGCTAATCGCAGCTGGATACGGATCTGTTCGACCGTGTCCTTGCAGGGGAAGGTGCACACTTCGGGTTTTCCTCCTCTCCACCAAAGCCAGGACCAGCAGGGAGGATCGCTCCTACCCCGGCTCCCAGGAATGTTCGGGCTCATCCTGCTTTCCAACAAAAAGCATGTGAGAAAAAACCCAGTCCAAGAGAAACTCTCCAATTATTTCTGCATGGAGGGAGGCCATGAGAGAGCAGGGCAGGGCCCGGCGAGCTCCCGGCACTCCCAAACTCTGGCGTTTCCCAGCTCAGCTGCCCACTTGCATTTTCGCTCGCTTCCACACCGATCCCTGTGCCGGGGCATGGGATGGTCCTGAACCGCCCCGGCTCGCCCACGCCGCGCCAACCCTCTCCCTGCCGGCACGGCTCCAGACCACTCTTGCTTTTCCGATCACCATCAAGCTGGGGTTTTGTGCCCGAAGGAGACTGTCAGCCCCTACCACGCCAATCCTTTTTTTTATTATAAATGTCACATCCCGTTATGCCAACATTGTTATGCCGCTGAATTAAAGCTTGGCATGTCCATGTCGTGTTCTCTCCATCAGGAAAGGAATTAGTAGGACCAGAAAAATACAGAGAAAGACATGGAAGGAGTTCGTGGAAGAAAAGGCCACCAAGGTGGGGATGTCACCTCCGGCCGGGGAGGTCCCTGTGCTGCTGGGAGGGGAAGGGCATGGTGGGGAAGGGTCTCTCCCAGCTACCGTATTACTCAGAAAAGTGTTTTAACAGCAGATTCCCAGGGCAGGGAACGACTTAGCGCAGGCGATGGTGGGAAGAGACCCCGGGTGCTCACGGCAACAGAGGTCTGTGGGGAGCTCGTGCACACAGGGAGCAAGGATGCTCCCCGGCATCCCCAGTCTGGGACGGCCCTGTACGCCCAAATCCGCCCGTGCGCGCGCCTGCACCCACACACTTCGGAGGAAACCAGAGCCCTCTCCCTGCCTTTCTGCATTAGAAATGCAGCGGTTTGGCTTTAACAAGGCTGCAATTTTCAGTGCCGCAGCAGACGCAGCTGGGTGCGTGCACACCCCGGCTGGTACCACGCTGCCTGGCCCGTCCACCGCGCCTGCTGGCTGCTGACCAAGTAAAACAGGAGGGAAGCCGGGAAATCGAGGATTACGAATGTCCTGGCACCCCCACACACACTTTTGGCTGCCCAGCCCCAGGGATGCAGCTCCTTGCACCCCTCCTGCTGCTCCCCGGCACGTCCCGGGGGTGCCTGAGCCCTCTCCTGCTTCATCTTCACGTGCTCAGCCCTCAGCTGGGAGAACCACGGTCACCTTACTGCAGAGAGGAGACCGAGGGTTGCATCCCCGAGGCCACAGATAAACCCACCCTGAAGCCCGGCAGAGCACCCAGAGCTGGTGCCGGCTCCCATCGCGCCCCAAATCCAGAGAAACCTCCCCTTCCTGCTGGAACCAGACCAGCTTTGCCAACCCCAGATGTTGTTCCCAGCCTCCTGCTCTCTGGTGCTTCCCCGTAGCCCCAGTTCCCGGATCCTCAGGATGACTCAGGGCCCTCAGCTTTTGCTCAGAGCCAGTTTTGCTCCCCTGGCACAGCTGGAGACATGGCACAGGCGACCCTGGACCCGAGGCAGAAATGATCCCCAGCATCTCACCGCCACCAAAACACGGGTACCCCACCCCTCCAGTCTAATTTTCCGCCCGGCTCTTAATTGCCCAGCCGCTTTGCTTTTCACACGTGCAAATGACAGGAGATTAATCTGCTGGTCGAGAGCCTCCTGCTCCTCCCTGCAGGCTCCGGCGATGCACGGTCCAGCACCGTGTCCCTGGGGACCTGCCGAGCTACATGGGGCCGGACACATGCAATTGCCCCAGCCAAAGATTCCCCCATCACCCATAGCCCAAGTCCATTATTTTAATTCCCTTTAACTCTCATGGAGTTTCACCACTCCGGGTGATATTTGGCTTGTTCGCTGTCAGTGGGCGCATGAAAGTTTGATAAACTACATCCGAGCCACATACAGGCACAGAAAGAGCAGAAAAGGTGCATTTCTTTCTGCGGGGAACTTCTCTGTAGGGCAGATCCAGAACCCCAGCGAGTGGTGAGGAAAAGCTAAACCCAGGCGGATCGGTGCCCCGCAGCCGGTGGATCTGCCTGTTTGTGGACTGACGCCGCTACAAGCGCCGAAACCGGGTGTTTTTAGTATCAGCATCATGCCAGGACACCATTTCTCAGCAGGCAGTGACCGCCAAATAGATGGTGCTGCACGAATCCGCAGCGACGCACTACACAGCCTCATCCAAAAAAAACGAACCGAGGCTCGTTAGAGCCCCTGGGGAAGCTCACTGCGAGTCCCCGAGGGTCCCCGAGGAGCAGAAGCAGCTCGAGGGGTCCCGTTGCCACCCCCGGGTTGGAGCAGGACCTGGTGGCCACGCTGGGATGTCACCGCTCCGACACGGCTCCAAAGAGCCTCTCCTCCGGCTTTCCTGGGTCAGCGTCGCCGACGATTTACCCCTGATTGCTTTTAGGATTATTAGGTAGCGATTACAGCTTCTTGGCATGGCCCAGCTCTTTTTCTAGATCGCTATAAATGGGGAAGGCTACCATAAAAATATATTAAAAAATAAATATCGGGCATGGTTGTAATTTAAATTAATGCTTGTCTGATACACCCTAATGCCCCAGGGAAGGACATGCTATAGGGTTATTAAGTAAGAAAAATAAACATAAATCACCTTGGTGTTTGGCTCTTTGCAAGATTTTTTAATCTAGGAGCATGAAAGCAGCAGACACAAAATGCTGCACTTAATAACCCGACCCGTTCAGGATCCGCATGCTGCAGAGACCTTCACCGGGCTCCTGCCTCCCTCCTAGAAGCCCAAGGACGGCGTTTCCAGTGCCAGAACATCCCATTTCAAAAGAGAGAGGCTCTGCTGGGTGGATTTCCAGCGAGCGACAGATACCCGCCTGGCTCAGGCGTTGCTGGCACACGCGCTCTGCCTATCTGCACCTTTCCTTAATGATCTAGGTGAGGGGTCCAAGCCAGCGGGGCGGAGGCCGTGATGACACTTGGATGGTTTTGAAACTTCAGCCAAAACACTTCTGTTAAAAAAGGAGGGTTTTGTTTGGTTTTTTTTTCTAAAACACCCTTGCTATTACGGAGGCAGAGGGTAGCGCTGGGGCGCGGGGAATGGGTTGCAGGATGCTGGGCTCCGGCCCCAGATGTGCAGCCAAGCTGCTGCAGGAGGGCACGCGAGATGTGGCTTTGCCAGGACACTGGCAGCGGGGGTATAAGTGACGGGTTTGGGAGTCGCGGTTGGCTGGCTTGCCAAGAAACTGCATGAAGGAGTTTTCCTGCTACCCCTTCTCTCCTGGCTCCCTGGCAGAGGAGCGTCAGGGTTCGTTTAGGTGAGAAAATTGCACCGGTTGAATAAAAAGATGATTTAAATCAGCTTATGGAAAGGGCTGTACGCGCTCTGATTGCTGTCTACACCGGCTCTGCCTTGCTTTCGTTCACAGTGGCTGAAAGCCGGAGCAGCAGCGGGCGGGCAGCAGCACACGGTGGGGTGGCTGCAACCCGGCGCGCCCAAAAGACCCTTTTGGAGAGCGCTGCAATTGCGTCCTGCGCGGTTACACCCCGTCTCCCAGCCCCTGGGCCTCTGTTGTAAACCGGGATGATAAATGATGGATGCGATTGCTAAGAACAACAGGGATGTTGATAGCAACCCCAGAGGCGTGTTAGGAAGCTGCGTGGATGCCGGGCTCTGCGGCTGGCTGGGTTTAATATCCCCGTGGTGTTGCAATTGCGGTCGAGCTCACGGCGGAGCTGTCTGCCAGATGAGTCACCCTGACCCACTGGCCCGGTGCTGCCCCACCGAGGGGCGGGCTGGGGTGGGCTTCATTCCGCACCCGATCCAGCCGGGACCCCCCGCAAGCATCCCCTGCCTCCTTGGTGCCGGTGGGATAACGACTGATGGTGCACTGCTGGGGTGGGAAGTGGTGCTGGGTTTGGAGGAGGAGGAGGAGGAGGGAGGCCTGAGGAGGGCTCAGGTGCGGGGGGCAGAAGGGGAAGGGCAGTTTTTGCACCTCGCTGAGTTTTTGCTCACTGTGGCAGGGTGGCACTGCTCAAACACGCCGCTTGCAACACTGATTTTCCCAGCAGCCGCCGGACCACACCTGCATCGCTCTGCACGGCTGCTTCGCCGCGCTGGGCTTTGGCACGAGCCTGGTCCTTCTCCACGAGGTCCACCAGGATCTCCCCCCATTCACCCCATGGAGCCGGGGGGCAGGTGCCCCTCGATGTCCCCAGCGCTCGCTGGGGCACCCCCATCACCCCCAGTTCTGATGGGGCATCCGCAAAACGCTGCAACAACTCCAGAGAAATCATAGAATCATAGAATCATTGAGGTTGGAAAGGTGCACTACGAGAGGTTTCAAAGCCACGAGCAAAGCCCCCGAGATTTCAACGCAGGGAACAAGCTTGAACTGGCCAGAAAAAGGACTGGGTAGGACTGAAAAGGCCTTTTCCATCCTGAGACTCTACAGTTCTCGAGAGTGGAAAACTTGTTTGCTCTGCGTGCATGTAGCTTTAAGATGAGCTTGCTTTTCCAGCAGCAGATTTCCGGAGGATTCTTGGAGAAACACCAAATTTTGCCTAATTCAGTCATTTAAAGGTCTGTAGCCCGATTCTGTGCGGACGAGAGCGGAGCCTGCACTGAAACCCTCCCCTCGGGCCAGGCGCAGGACAGCCGTGAGGATGCACCCACGGGGAGACTCTGCCGGCTGCTTCGCCTTTGGGGATGGGAACATATTTGCTTCGGTGGTTGCAAAGCGCCAGCACGTTCCCAGTGCTGCCACTGTCCAAGCAGTAGTAAACAATAACGAACACGTCTGTGGGGCACGTGGGCCTGAACATCTCACGCGTGTCCCGCGCATCCCTCCGCGAGGCATAACCAGGCCGGCAGAGATGCTCTAAGCTTCAGTCTGGTCCAAGGGGAAAGGACGGTGAGGAGGGCAGGAGCCCGGTGGGTGCTGGAGGCAGTGATGCTCGGTGCACAGGACGTGCCACGGCTACTCTCGGACATGATGGGAGGCTCTTATGGATGAAAACACAGCCCCGCCACCTCGTATCGTGCTGCGAGGCTTTGGGAGGACAGAAAAACCTGATGTTTTCCAGCCACCAGCCAGCCTTCCCAAAAGAAGCATCCCCTCCCACCTCTCCGGGGTGGTCCTGCGTTTCAGAGGGGGTTTTTTCGCTGCTGATGTGATGCAAAGGCTGGGTCCATGCTGATGCACCAGCGACAACCGGGGTTTAAAGCCCAGGGCATGAAACCGGGGCATGAGCCCAGATTTTGCGGGGTGATACCCGGTGATGAGACCCAATAGAGCCTGGTGAACTGGGAGGCAGGATGCTGCGTCCGTCGCTCCCCCAGCGGCTGCGGGGATGCTGCATCCCACCCTGGCAGCCAAGCCCCGGCACAGGGGGGGGGCACCTCGGGCCTGGAGGGTGGCCGTGGGTGCATGTGCACGCCACAAACCTCCCCTGCAAATTCCTCCTCCCTGGGGTGTCTGATCCCCGGCCCAGCCACCTTCCTGGGCGTGGGGGCGGATCAAAGCCCGCGCGTGCCAGCCCTGCTACCGCTCTGGGCCAACTTGGCTATTTCGGCTTCACTAATCTGATGGGAGCGCTGGAGAAGGAGCGTGGGGTTGGGGGGTTGATTTTTTTCTTTATTTTTTTTTATCTCCCCCCCCCTCCCCCCCCCCTCATTCTGTTGGCCAAAAATTCTCCCCTTTGCATCTGATGATGACGACAGCCCCGGCCGGGACCCGCCGGGAGGGGAACGTGCTGTCTGGCCCCCGCCAGCGCATCCGGGCTGCCGTGGGCTCGGCCTCGCCGTCCCGTCCCGTCCCCCCCCGCCCCAAGCCACTTCCTGACGGAGGGACTTGGCAGCGTGCGGAGGGAGAGTCCAGAGCTGCCCCTGGGACGGGAGAAACTCCAACAGGAAACATCCTGCGCTGGAGCAGCGCGAGCTCTCCCCCCGCTTCCCTCCTGCCTGCTATTTTTTTTCGGGGAGGGGGCGTCCTTGAAGGATGAGAGCTCTGGGACGCTCACAAGCCCTTTGCATTGATTTAGACGACGAGAAAGAGCCAGGCGTGCCTTCTCGCCGGCGCTTTTTGCTGCTGAGCATCCTACGGCCCCCGGCTCAAGGCAGACCCGCCCCGGGGCTGCTGACCCCCCCTGACAGACCTGCACCCAGCAGGCAGCAGCTGCCTGCGGGCAGAAGCCGTGCAGGCAGAGGTCTGGCATCGCCCGTCCCGAGGATGAGGGGTTAACAGCAGCGGCGCTGCTGTTGCTGCACGGCTGGCAGGCGCTCAGCGCTGCGGCTGCCAAGGCTGCTCCGGCGGTGCCATGGACTTCCCTTTCTTCCATAAAAGTCCACCGGATCCAGGCTCCCGTGGGATGCTCTCGGCGCGGGAAGGAGGGGGCCGAGCCGCCCTACCTGGGGCGCGTGCAAGCGCCGGGGGCTGTTTGTGCAATGCCCCATGCGCCTCCCAAAAAAACCACCTTGGGAGCCAGGAGCCAGCGCTCGCCTTGCTCCCTACCCTGGCTTGGGCTCCAGCGGGGGAAAACTAATTTTTTACCTATTTCGGGGGCGGTGAGGCATGCGGCGGCCCCGCTTCAGCCCGGCTGGGCGAGGACGCGGGGAAAGCCGGGAGGCGATGGCGAGGCTGGGGTTGCACAGCGTAGACACATGCTGCTGCTCGCGGCGTTTCGGCATCGCTCAAACAGCCCTGCTCTTGTCCAGGCTGGGGCTCAGACCCGCAGCTCCTTGTCCGGGAGCACGCAAAGGCGGTGGAGAGGTTTGTGGAAGAGAAGCGGCGGGGGCGTCCCCCCAGGGATGCCCATCGGTGCTGCTGGAGGTTATTTCTGCGCTGTCTCCTTGCACAAACTGTGCTTTCCTGCCACTGGGAATGGGACGGTCCCCCCCCAGCCCCAACAAGAATAGCTCCCCACCTCCAGCCCTAATTATTTTGGGCCACTTGCGGGTGGCGGTGCAAATATAAAACCCAAGAGGTTCCTTCCCAGCCCTCTTCCCAAACCAAGGGGTCAAAAATACATTTTCCCAGGTACTCGGATGGAGCAGAAATGATGATAGAAGCCAACCGTGAGAGCTGCTGTTACCTACAGGGATGCTTGAGTTGGCCCCACGCAGGCAGTGCAGCCTGGTTTGAGTTCAAACCCCGCAGATTTAGGACTGATCTACATCCTAACTCCTAACCAGGGCCACCGCAGGGAGCCGAAGCAGCTCCCTATGTTTGGGTGGGTGTCCCTGAGGCAGGCTGGGTGGGGGTCCTACCCCGACCCCACAACCAGCTCACAGCCCCTCCGGCTTGCAGGCAGCACGACGTGAGCCCCGTATCAGTTACAGCAGCAGACAAGATGTCATCACACCAAGAGGCCGGGGCTTGCATCAGAAGTGTCTTGCAACGAAGAAAGCCAAATTTTTACAGGAGAGGCACACACGCTCGCTCTCGCACACACACACACACACACACACCGAGCCTCGGTAATTAACTTAATAGGTTTCTTACAGAATGCCCCGTGAGTGATGCTCAACATATTCAAGTGTTGACAAGACGGCGCTGAACCCGACGCCTACACAACGGGCAAACCAGGCACCGAGCGCAGACACACCTTCGTTGTCTGAAACTTGTAGTAAAACTCCAAACCCGCCCTTGTGAAACGGGGAGCCGAGCAGATGGGGCTGCGTAACCCTTTGCCTGCCGGCACCTGGGCGCAGAGCCCGGCAGGACACGCGCGAGGTGGCGGTGGGCCACCCCCAAGAGGGAAAAATGCATTTATAAGCGTCTCGAACAGGCTAGAAGCGACGGCAGATGTTTCCATACACACGTTCAGGGTACGTTACGGATGGGTTTTAGCCCACCAGGACCATTTGCTGAGCACTGAAATAAATTAGCAACTTTTCATTCATCTATAAAAGCATTCACCCCTTAGCAATTCGCTGTAAATCCAGGGGAGGTGAACACGGTGTTGTCCTCCGGATTTGCTCCAGGTCAATATGTGGGCCACTAATGTGAAAAAGGGCTGAGCATCCCCCGGCACTGCTGGATGGTCCCTACGCATGTCTCGCCTGGATTTGGCCAGTTCCCGGAGGAGCCGTTCCCTTCCCTCCTGCCTCAGGAAAGTCTTTCCTATAAAGGGCACGATTTTGGCTAATCTGTGCTTGATGCCGTGGGTGGCCTCAGCCCCCCCAGCTGAGGGGAGCCAAGCCCCAAGCCATGTCAATGCAGCGCTGTGGCCCAACACAAGACCAAACACCCTCCTGAAGAGGCAACAGCACCCATGGTCACCCAAAAAAAGAGGGAAAAAAAATCTCTGGAAGAGGGATTCACGGGGAAACCTGTTTGGATGGAGACGTTTTGTAAGAGGCAGCAGAGAGCCATCTCCCACTGACTCGGGGTGGGATCTTGAGTCAGGAAAATTGCTTAAGAAAGGGTGGTCGTTCGTACAGGTTTCGCCAGGTTGGGAAACATTCTCCCAGCGGCTGGGACCCGCGTTGTACAACGCGTGGAGCAATCGCCAGCACTGTCATCATTATGCTGATGAGCTCCCAAACCCGTCAGGCTCCCTCAGCATCCCCACCGCCTGCTCCGTGCCGGCTGGGTCTCTCTGCAGCTACACCCTCTCACTATCGCACGGGGATCGGCTCCGGCAGGCTCCGGGGGGAAAGTCTTTCAGCGGATGCTGGCGATGCTTCATGAGCCTCGCAGCACTCGCCGGAGCAGGCAACGGGCTCATTCCAACATGTCACATCAGCTGGAAACGTTTCAGCCGTTTTAGAGGAAGGGAGGGCTGGCCCGGAGCCGGGACACCGGGTTCAGGTGGCTCCTTCCCTGCCTCCCCATCCCCCTGCACGCTGCAACCTCAGGGCAGGCGTAAAGCACTGCAGGGATGCAGGAGCTGTCGTTATTCCTGTTTTAAAGAGATGCAAAAGGCATTTCAAACATTTTGATCAACTGAGTAAAAGCACCGGAACCCGGGGCACAGCTATTTTAGGGGACTTTTCCGCCGGGACCACACGGACAGCGTCCAAAGAGTGTGGATGCTGCGGCGGGCAGATGATGCTGCTCACTGCAGACGAGACCTGGGCTGCAGAGAGCCGAATTCACAGGGCTACGGTGCGCAGGAATTAAATATTTAGCTGGGAATTAGCTCTGTATTGTCAGGGAATTAAAGCTTTACCTGCACATTGCAGATGGAGGCTTAAAGGTTTTACAAACACATTAGATTTACAGCTCTCCGAAGTTTCGACACCGTTGGGTTTACCCCGCCAGGGAGGATTTTGACGAGGTCGGGACGGTGCCCCTGACGAAACGCGTGCCGGTGGGAACGGCAGTGGGAGCTGGGGCCCAGGCTTTGCCCACGGCCATGTGGCATCCGAAATCAACCCCGAACCCTGCAGAGAGCCTGCCCGGGCTCTCTTGCAGAGATAGAGCCAAGTGTGATCAAACCCTAAAACGAGCCTTGTCCTGCCACGCAATGTAAAGCCACCGATTCAGCGTTCATTGGAGAAGGAGTCTTTGCACTAAGGTCTCTTTTCTCTCCCCAGAAAGCACAGTGGTACCCAGGAAGGCTTGTGGGAGCCGGAGCATCCCTTCCACCAGCAATGAGTGCTGGGGGGCTTCCCTCGGTCCTTAAAGGGCTTCCCTCGGTCCTTAAAGCACATAATCGAGGTGAGACCTGGAGGGGGCTGCGGAGCAGGAAAGGCAGCAAGCCCTGCACACCCAGCAGCACCTTCCTGAGAGCTTTGAAGGGTGAAAGCCCGGCACAATGCAGGGGAAACGTGTCCCAAACACCCTGCAAAGCTGGGGCTACACTGGCTGCACGCTGGCCCGCTATCAGCTGCCAATCGGGTATTGCACGGCAGGCAATCGCAGCCTGTTGCATGCATCGTGCAAAGAGCCTGGCAAGCAAGGCCAGGCAGAGGTGCAGGAGCTGTGCAATGCCCAGCCCGGGGCTAGCAGGCTCACCCACACACTGGGAACGGGAGCTCTTGCTTGCAGCCCGGTGCGAGGATGAGCCCTGATGGCAGGCGGATAAGGCTGCCCTTACGTAAGGCTCGGGGTTGCGTGGAGGATGCACGGCGGGAGCAGACTTGCTCTGGCCCTGGGCTGCCTGCAGCACGGCCAGCCTAGCCCAGCCAGCGCCGATGGTCCGGGACGGACCCGCTCCCGCATACGCCTGCACACGGTGGGACGTGCAGCGCCGCGCACCGACAGAGCCAGCGGGAAGGAGACCTGGGGCTCTCGTCCCCTGCTCTGTCCCCCATGCTGACGGTCCTCTCCCCATCCCGGTCCCTACGGCAGGCTGCTCCCTTCCAACTCCTTTGGTACAGAGAGGTGCAAAATAGGTTGTTGTTCATGAGGGCGCTGGTGATTATTAATAATAACTCAGCTCCTTCGTGCTCCAGTTTCCTCAGCGCTTTGGCAGCGTGCCACCAGGGCCCAGTGATTTAGTGCAACTTAATTATTCCTGGCGTTTCATCACCTCTTGTTTTTGATGTCTGTGTCTCTGTCAGCGCCTCACCTTTGTGACTAAGAGAGCCAGGGAAACAAACTGGTGGAAAAGGGAGAGAAAGGGGGAAAAACCCCAAGCCGGAGGGTGTGGAGCTGCTGCTCGGTGGCCAGGCAGGCAGGGAGGCTCAGGAAGGCGTCCCACGGGGATGCTCGGTGTGTCCCCACCGTGGCGCGGGGCCGTGCGTGGGGATGCATGCATGGGGAGCCCGGCCATGGGGTGCGAGGGGCTCTCACCCAAAAACATCCGTGGTTTCAAGCCTTGGCTGTTGCTCCCAGCAGCAGAGCGAGCAACAGGCCGTGTATGCTGCTTGTCAAAGGGAAAGGACAGCGTTGGACCTTGCCTGCCCCTTAAATACCTCCACGGGGGTGCGAGCGGCCGCCCTGGCCCCGGGAAGTGTTGGATTTGCTGGATTTGGCTCACGAGCGCCCGGGCGAGCAAAGGGGGGTTGCCAGATGGAGGCCGGTAATAGGATTCCCGTAGCTCCCGGTCCTCCATCCCCGCCACGGAGGCCAGGCTTGAGGAGCCATGAGCGGAGCCGGGACCAGCTCCCGGGACGGTGCCTTGCATCCACCTTGCACCCGCTGCACCCAGCGAGGGGGCACAGGGGGGGACATCGGGGACATGCAGGGGGACAACGGGGGGGATGCAGGGATGCGTGTGGGGGACAAGCTGCCCCGGGGAAGGAGGGCTCGGGGCTGGCAGCCCACGGGCAGCGTGGGGAGCATCCTGCAGGCGTGCGGCTGGATCGGGGACGAGCGATGCACAGTGGGGCCCAGCGCTGCCCCCAGTCTGCTGGATTTCCCTGAGAAGATAAAGCCGGGGGCAGGCAGGGTGAGGAGGCCGCCGTCATCTGCCAGACGTTTTACTTGGGACAGCAGGGCGCAGCGACGGAAAATGGAAAGAGTCTCTTTGAACGGCTAAAGAGCCGCTTCGGGGTGCAATAAGGGTGTCTAAGCCAAGTTTCCAACCCGCTCCCCCGTCCCTCGTCCACCCGTGCTGGTGCCACGGAGGAGTGCTGCGACAGCCGGCGCATCTCTTCCCGCGAGAGCCGATTATCAGCATCGATAAAGCGAGCAGCGCAGCAAACCAGCGGGGATTTGCACTGGGTAAAGCCACTGTGCTAAGCTAAACTCCGTTTTAAATAGCAATACTTCCTTTTCCTATAGTATTTTCCATCCATTCATTTCCAAGCATGTTAGAAAAGTGGGTGGGTGTCAGTAACCACATTTTATAGGTGCAGAAGCGCTAGTTCAGCGTGTTCAGTCACTAAACTGGTGTCAGCGCTGGGATTAAAGCACCTTCCCGCGCTGGCAGGCGCCCGGTCCCAGCCCCAGCCCCGCGGCATCGCCATGCCCATCTCCCGGTGGGAGTATCCCTAACCACGGCCAGGTGCTGCCATGAGAGATTGGGGCTCCCCTACCCCGTCCCGCCGAGCGGCCCGGCCAACCCAGGCTGGGGCGCTTCCATGTTCAACGAAGTACGGCAGCTTCACGCTTCCAAAGGGAGCGGCAACGCAGGGCTCAACAGCTGAGGGGAACTCAGCTGCGTATCCCTGACTGCTTGGGAGGGCGCCTGCGGGATGGGATACAGGACCGGGATACAGGGCCGGGATGTAGCACTGGGATGCGGGGTTGTGATGGAAGGTTGGAATGTAGCACAGGGATGCGGGGCTGGGATGTAGCACAGGGATGCAGGGTTGGGATGCGGGGCTGGGATGTAGCACAGGGATGCAGGGTTGGGATGCGGGGCTGGGATGTAGCACAGGGATGCAGGGTTGGGATGCAGGGCTGGGATGTAGCACAGGGATGCAGGGTTGGGATGCGGGGCTGGGATGTAGCACAGGGATGCAGGGTTGGGATGCAGGGCTGGGATGTAGCACAGGGATGCAGGGCTGGGATGCAGGGCTGGGATGCAGGGTTGGGATGTAGCATTGGGATGCAGGGTTGGGATGCGGGGCTGGGATGTAGCACAGGGATGCAGGGCTGGGATGCAGGGCCGGGATGCAGGGTTGGGATGTAGCGCTGGGATGCAGGGTTGGGATGCAGGGTTGGGATGTAGCGCTGGGATGCAGGGTTGGGATGCAGGGTTGGGATGTAGCATTGGGATGCAGGGTTGGGATGCGGGGCTGGGATGTAGCACAGGGATGCAGGGCTGGGATGCAGGGTTGGGATGTAGCGCTGGGATGCAGGGTTGGGATGCAGGGTTGGGATGTAGCACTGGGATGCAGGGCTGGGATGCGGGCTGGGATGTTGGCTGGGATGCTCACGCTTTGGGGGGCAGGAGGGCAGCTCAGCAGGTGCCCGGCCAGAGTGGAGGATTCTCCACGGGCCAACCGGGGTCTGGCACCACCTCGCCTGCAGAGCCGGGGCGGTGGAGAGCCACGGGGCCAGGCTGGCTCAGCATCCCCGGGAGGGCACCCAGCGGCAGGGAAACCCAGGCTCCACTCCAGGCCACGCAAAACTCTGCGAAGCGCCAGCAAACCGGGGAGCGGGGGACGAGAAAGCCAGGAATTTTCATTAAAGGGGGAGGGAAGGAAAAAAAAAAAAAGTATTCCCAGTATTTCCCTCTGTGTCTTTGGCCTGGTGCAGCCCTTCTGCTCACTGCTCTGTTTATACATGATAGACAACTAATTAACATCCAAGCCTCTTGAAAGGTCTTTTCAGAGGTAATGTACTGACAGAGGATGTCAGTAAGGAGCAGTGATTTGTCTAAGCAGTGATCACATTGTTTCAGACTGAATGAGGTGAATATTAAACTGCTTTAAATGCACTCTTCATAAAGCACTAATTACATACTCCCGGGGGAGTACGGGCAAGGAATACTAAACAGCAGAAAAGTCAACAGAGTGCTTTTTATAGTATGTTGCTGGGTTCTGTGTTTTTCTGTCTTTCTTTCTCTTGTGCGCTCTCTCTCGCGCTCACTCTCTCTCTTATACAGTAAAATCACAGCACGCTGAAGAATACACATTTATAGCACAATGGTTCACATCTAATTATATGGCAATCATTAGTTTTAACCTGGGTGTATTATATTTTCTTTGATATATTGTGCCCCCCGGCATCTCTTCGCATAGAAGACTTCCAATGGCATTTTCTCTCCTCCCCTGAAAAAATGTGCTTTTTTCCATCATTAGCATTTGCTTATAATTTTTTCTTTCCTTAAACAAAAATTTTAAATTGGCAGGAATAAAAGGGGCAAGGAGGGGAGGAGGAGAAATCTGTTTGATCAAAATAAGAATCTGTTCCCTCCCTCCTGGAATCGTGCACTTTATTATTACCAAGGTAACTCCACTGGGTTTTTAAAGAGAAAAGGAAATACAGAATGGGCCATTAATGAATTCCTGCAGATCCTGCCGCACTCCTGGTCTGGCTCGGCCCGACATCCTGATGGGGTGAACAACTCCTCCGTGCATTATTTATTTTTTTAACAGCACAACTTGGGGGGGAGATCAAAGTAACCACAAACCAAATCCTTCCCGCACAGAAAACCTCGAGATCCTCTTATCCAATAAGAGGGGAAAAAAAAAGAGCAGCATGTGGCAGGGCCCAGCGTCCCCGAGGAACCTGCTGCTTCCTCCTGGGCAGCAAAGCGAGAGCGCCCGGAGGAGACGATGGGGACAGGGACGATGGGGACAGAGGCCATTTGGCCACTGCCGATGTCCTCCCAAACGCGTAGGGTACAGCTAAAAGGCACAAGGTCTGGCTCAAACACGTAGGGTATGCCTCAAATGCACAGGATAGGTTCCATAAACATGGGGTATGGGTCAAATGCATAGGGTAGGATTCATACGCGTAGGGTAGGATTTGAATGCATAGGTTTTGGTTCAAACACGTAGGGTATGGCTCAAACGCATAGGGTAGGATCCAGAAACATGGGGAATGGCTCAAATGCATAGGGTACCTTTCAAACGCAGGGTAGGATTCGTACGCATGGCATAGGATCTGAATGCATAGGGTCTGGCTCAAACACATAGGGTCTGGCTCAAATGCATGGGGTCTGGCTCAAATGCATGGGGTCTGGCTCAAATGCATAGGGTCTGGCTCAAACGCATAGGGTATGGCTCAAATGCATGGGGTCTGGCTCAAATGCAGAGGGTATGGCTAAAATGCACAAGGTATGGCTCAAACGCATAGGGTCTGGCTCAAATGCATGGGGTCTGGCTCAAATGCATAGGGTATGGCTCAAACGCATAGGGTATGGCTCAAACACATAGGGTATGGCTCAAACACATAGGGTCTGGCTCAAATGCATGGGGTATGGCTCAAACATAGGGTATGGCTCAAACACATGGGGTATGGCTCAAACGCATGGGGTCTGGCTCAAATGCATGGGGTCTGGCTCAAATGCATAGGGTATGGCTAAAATGCACAAGGTATGGCTCACAGACACAGGGCTTGGCTCAAATGCATAGGGTCTGGGTCCAACACACGAGGTACAGCTCAAACGCACAAGGTATGGCTCAAACACCTAGGGTCTGGCTCAAACGCATAGGGTAGGATTCATACACATAGGGTACGGCTCAAACGTATAGGGTAGGATCCACACACACAGGGTACGGCTCAAAGGCATAGGGTAGGATTCGAATGCACAGGTTTTGGTTCAAACCCATAGGGTACAGCTCAAACGCACGCGGTACAGCTCAGACAAGCAGGGTATGGTTCAAGCGCACCGCGCAGGGCTCAATTACCCAGGGCAATGCCCGGGACGCGGGGGGCATTCCTCCGGCCATACGCAAAGGTGCAGCTCCTCCTGCTGATTGACACCTTCGTCACCGGCGTTCCCGTGCCGTCCCTTGCAGTGGCGGTCCCGCTCGACCCCACCAGCCCTGCCCGAGCTAAACCCAGCGCGCGAGGCCTCGGATGCTCTGGCCGTGCCCAAAGCATCCTGTCCGCGGGATCAGTCATCGCTTCGTAGGGCACAAGGTGCCCACAGGATCTGGCCAGGAGCCTCGTGCAGAGCAGGCGAGCCCGGAGCTGGCTGGGACCATGCTCTGCCTTCCTTCGAGGTGCAAACTTCCTCGGAAAGGAAGAGTCATGCAGCCTTTAGATTTTTTTTTTTCCTTTAAAGAACATGAAAGAATCTGATAATTACTTCTATCTACCACCCAACTGTACTAATTACCAACCTATTTCTTCACAGTATGACAGACACAGGCTCTCCAAAACACATAGAGATAAATTAGCACTAATTGGTTTTCCTCTGGCTGTTTGAATTAGTATTTAAAGCTCCAATTACAAAGCAGAATAATTACTATTAATGTCCTGTCGCAGTACAAAAGGCAGATATCTCGCAAACGAGTCCAGGTGTATTATTACACTGATTACAGAATATTTAACCTGGCTCGTTAAGACAAAGACATGGGGAAACTTTAAAAAAAAAATACAAGAAAGGGAAAGAAAACCACAGATGGCGGCAGGTCCCTGCAGGGGATGGAGGGGGGGTCTTTGAAACCTGGGATGAGAGAGGTACGAGGAGAAGGAGCGAGGGAGAAAGAGCAAAAAAGGGAAAGACGGAGGATGAGAAAAGAGCAGTTCTGTCAGAAACCAAAGGAGATACTGGGGGGACGAGGGGGAATACAAACGCTGCCTTTGCCGGCAAAGCCCAGCAGCACAAAAGGCAGCACGCGGTGCTGCCGTCTCCCCCTGCTCCCGGGGGTCACCACCTGCTGCCCTCCTCCTCCTCCTCCTCCTCCTCCGTGGGCACTGGAGGCTCCACATCCCCAGGGATGAGCCCCTTCACTGGGGGCCGAGCCCGGCTGCCCCCTCCCCAGCTCCCTGCCCAGGGATGCTCTGGAGCCGGCTCTGTTTGTGCCCCAGGACCTGCTGCAGAGGTGGGATGGGGCAGGGGCAGGGCAGGTGCTGCAGCAGCGGAGGCAGAAGCATCGACGACGGCTGCCATCATTCTCGAGCACCAACCCATGGTGGTCCCGAGTCAGGATGGTCAGGCAGGCGCATCCCAAAATGGGATTGAGCATCCCCCTCGCAAGCAGCCCAGCGCCGCTCTCTGCCCTGCTATCGCGCCCAGCCAACGTCAGGCTCCCAAAACCCTCAACCACCCGGTGTGTGTGCACACGGGTGTGCTCCAGCTGGGAACGCACAGCCCCATCCCTTACCCTTCCAGGAAAAAGGCGAGGGTCTGGTTGGTTTGTTAGGGTTTCAGACGTGCCGCGCCGCTGCAGGGCCAGTGCCGTGCTCTGCCTTTGCACCCGAGTGCTCCCCGGGCTTTGGCTGGTGCATTTGGGGAGGACATGGGGTGCCTCCCTCCTCGTCCCGTGTCAGCCACTGGCTTCAGCCATCCCTGGAAAATCTGAATCGGGGGATTCTTCTGGGCTGGGTTATCAGGACCTGCAGCCACAGGGGAGAGCCCAGGGCCCCAGCCCATCCGCTGCCCGCTGGGATGGGGGCACCTTGTAGGCAGGGCTTCAGCTCCTGCATCCTCGTCAGCTCTGTGGCAGCACTTGACGCCGTGGGGTTACATCCCACACCAGCCAGGACAGTGTGGGGAAGGGAGGGAGGGTCATTTTCGGGAGTGGACACGGTGGCCTTCCCGCCTGGGAGGCTCCAGGGCCTGCAAACCGGGGGCTTGCACACCCCCCTACCAGCAACCGCCCCAGGCACGCTGCCTGCCCTCCCGGAGCGTTGGGCAACGCTTTGCCCGGCGTTTCATCACTCGGGCACTGGCAGGGCAAGGTGCGGGCGGACGGACCGGCAGTGCCCTCTGCTGCTCTCGGTCCCCTGCCACCAGCCTGGGACCGTGGCGGGGTCCCCACTGTCCCCGGGGGGCTCGCTCCGGCAGCTCCATCCGGGCTGGTCCGGTGAGGGTTGTGTCTCCGCGGTGCAGCAGATGATGGGCGACGGGTATCTCCCCTGGCACGACGGCCGTCAGGGCAGGCTCTGCCTGGGCAGCCTCCTACAGCGTCCCCGTCCCCAAGAGGGCACCCTGGGGAGCGGGGGGCAGCATCGGGAGGGCAGCATCCTCCCGCAGCCGGGGGGGCCCGTGGGTGTGCGGCGAAAGGGGGAGGACGGGGAGGGATTTCTTTTTAAGAGATAAAGTGGGTGGCGTGCGGGGATGCCAGCTGGCGATGGGCTATATTTCTACTGACAAGGCTTTACCCTGTAGGTGTGAGGAATTCCAATTAAATATTCAGCCTATTTGTCTGTGTGTGGGAGAGGGTTTGCTGTGCAGGAGGAAAGCCTCACATTCAGCTCGGTAGCTAACCATTAAGAGAGAAATTAGCTCAGTTCATCAAGGGAAGCCAACGGAGGGTTTTCCTCGCTCTCCTACCTTGTTCCGGCCCTCGTTCAGAAACAGCGGCGAGTAAAACCATTGCATTTTGCAGGGAAGAGGCAAGCCGGCTGGCTGTGCCTGCCCGGAGAGGCAGAAGCAGATCCCAGTGTAGGAAAAGCCTTCCTTCCCAATGCCAGGGGAATGCGATCCCAGCTCAGCCCACCCCATCGCTTCCCCAGAGGCTGCCGAGCGAGATCAATGCATCGGGAGAGGGGTCGGAGGGGCGCGGGCGCTGCAGATTTAATTGCTCTCACATTTACCGGCCACCTCGTTTCCGAGTCATTTACAATGCACTAATTAATCAGCACGAACCAAAAGCCCTCGCTTCGAGATGATCTTTTTAAGCCTGCCGGTAGCGCCCTGCGAGAGTTGATGCTTTATCAATGAAGGGCCCTTTTGCTGGGGCAGCGCTGGGCGGTGGCAGATGGGATTGATGGGGCTTCAACGATCGTCCCTGCCCACGCGCGGGTATTTGGGGTCGGGCTCGAGGCAACGGAGAGGCTCCGGCACAGCGGTGGGTTGCAAACCCCCCCCCCCCCCCCCCAGAGCGCACCCGTGCCACCGGCTGGCGGAGAGATTGGGGTGAAAAAACGGCATTTTGGTAAATAGGGATGCTGCTTCGCAGCACCGGAGTGAGGGCAGGATGGAGCAGGTTGGGGATGGATTCTGCGCCGGCCACAGCACCGATCCGGGGGGATTTGGGGGACAACTGCGTTTCAAAAAAAAAAAAAAAAAGCTGACACCAAGCTGACTTTGCCCTTTTCTGGAACTTGACGCGTTTTTGCCCTTTTAAAATAACTTTCCATCTCAGAATACCTAGATTTTAAATAGAACCCAAAGCAACAAGAATGAAAAAAAAAGACGGCTTTTTCATGAAACCACAAACGATATCCTGTTTCCCTCCTGTACGGCGCCTCTGTTTTGGGGAAGAGAAGCTGTTCCTGACGGGAATTAAGCCGTAATTTCCCTCTCCTGTGCGAAAGCCAACCTCCCGGCTCCCCCAGGCGATGGGCAGCGGCAGGGGCTGAGGTCCCGGTACCCACTCGTTGCAATTTAAGGCCTCTGAAAGTTGAGCCCAAGCATCTTTCAGGGTGCTAATGAGTGGGGGGACACGGGCATCCCCATCTACAGGGGTCCCGATGCTGCACCGTCCCCTGGCTGATCAAACCAGACCGCGGCGCGTGGCCTCACCGGGATGAGAAACCGGCTTTAATCGGCTTAAAATCCTCACTGTAAATTTCAGACAGAAAAATTAATCCTTTGGTCAAACTCCAGCCCCGCCACCTCCGGGCGAGCTAACCCAGCCGCGGGGGCCGGCGCGGGGACAGCCCTCCCACCCCGGGGACATGTTCGCCGGTGACTTTCCTGATGCATCCGAGACGGCTCCAAAAGTAATTAGGGAGCAAAAGCCGTGGCCTGATCCCACGGGGGGCTCCCTGCCCTGCCGAGCTTTCCTACCCCCTCCCCACGCACGGGATGTGGGAGCTTTACAGGGTTTCTTAACCGCTCCCAAACCTCCTTCGGCTTTGCTGTCAGCTTCACGGGGCAGAAAGCACCTTTTTGGGGCTGAGCATCCCCATCGAGGAGCAGACCACCCCCCAAGGACCAGCCCCGCAGCCTCCCTGCCCCGACCACGCTGCTCCGCCGGCAGCATCCGCAGGTTTGGCGTTGGGATTGCTACATATATATATATATATTTTTTTTTTTTTTTTTTTTCCTTCCTTTTCTTTTAAAATCAGAAGCCAGAAACTCCATAGCAACCTGCGGCTCCCAGGGTCTGACTCCAGTGCTTTGATCGCGCTGTCACTTCGTTTAAGGCTACACCCCGGTAGGTGTGAGGAACTCCAATTAAGCATTCAGCTGGCTTGCCTGTGTGGGGGGACAGGCTCTGCTGTGGAGGAGGGAAGCCTCGGCGCTATCGCAGTGACTAATCGCTCAGACACCGGTTGTCTGTGGCACCAGGGGAGGGCAGGGAGAGGGTTTTCCTCCACCGTGCAGCTGCCTCTGCATTCCCTTTTCGGGAGATATTGCGGCTCCCCGCCGGGCTCGGGGGCTCCCAGGCGGAAGCTGGAAAGATCCCAAGCATCTTCCCGGCGTGGCTGGGGCTGCGCTGAGATGCTGCTGCGGATCTCGCTGCCGCGGCCCCGGGTCTTCGCTGCTCCCCCTTGCGCAGCCCTGGGGTCGCGTTTTCAGAGAAACAACGTTTCTGAGTTTTTGAGGTGCGTGTTTGTGCCTCGCGCATCCCCGTGCCACAGAAGAGCGGTTGGTGCCTCCACCACGCACGTGTTTTTACACCTTTTGGATGAGCATCCCTGAATTTGGGCGAGCGCCATTAAATTTGGATGCCAAGCCCCAAACAGGGGCCCTTGCCTGAGCTCCCACGGGGAGCAGAGCGGAGGATCCCACCCTCGGCCACGAGCCCAGCCCTGGCCCTGGCCGAGACGTGCCGAATCGGCCGCCGCCAAGAGCAGCACGATGGGCCCCGCTGCGAAGTTTGCAGCATCATTTCCCGCATCCTCCCATTCCCTACGGAAACAGCCCGGCTCCATGCGCCCATCTGGCTGACGGTGATGCCGCAGCGCACCGCGGGGCACAGCATCCCCCAGAGCACCCCAAAACTGCTCCCCTGGCCGGAGCAAGGACATTTTCCTGGTGCAACGTTGGCTGCAGCACCAACTCCCTGGGGGAACCGTGGCGGAGGGTGATGCAGAGGTGGGGGATGCAGGTGCCTGGTCCCAGCCCGGGGACGATGCCCCACTCCAGCGAGGGCACCAAGGCAGGGTGCCCAGCCTTTTTAAGCACCTGCATGAGCAAGGGCAAGAGGCGAGGAGCAGGCCAGCCGGCGCGGCTTCGCCCCCGCTCCCCGGGGAGGCGAGAAGGGGGCCGGCAGCCGCCCCCCGCCACCGCCGTGGGCAGCGGCAGGATGTGCTGTCCCTCCCCTGCACTTCCCAGCGAGCGCTTTACATAACTTCTGCTGCTTAGTCACAGCTTCGACTCTTTTTTTTCCCCCCCTTTTTTTTTTTTTTTTGGAGCGATTTTCTCAGCCGCATCAGAGCGCGAGTCATTTCGGCAAGGGAAGTCCCTTCCTTTCTTCCGTTCCCTTGGTAACTGCACAAATTTGCCTTTCAAATGATTCATGACCGGGGTGCTGTAGGAGTTCCCTCCTCCAACACAAATTGCTCCCACACAGCCACACATGCCCGATTAATCACTGATTAGCGTCTCCTCCACAAGGTAGACCTGGCGAGCGCACGGCCCCGCCGCTCTCCTCCGGCCATCGCCGCGGGGGTCCCCGGATGCTGGCGGGGGACGCGGATAAGAGTTTGCAAGAAATCCCGTCCCCGGACACATTTCCTAGACTATATATGAAATATCCCCGGGGTGGCAGGGACACGATGCCGACGGGAGCTAAGCACTCTCCGCGGGGCCGGCAAGGAAATCGGAGCTCAGCTCTGGCTGACGGTGATGGGTAAACGTGCCCCGAACTCCCAATTGCATCGGCACAACTTTACACTTGACCTAATTTTTATCCCCCCCCCCGCGCTTCAACCGCCTTAGACTAAACAAGCAGCGAGCGGCACCGGAGGGAAACCCGGCGTGCCGCAGGGCCAGCCACCGCTGTGGCCAGGCCAGAGGGACAGAGAGCCCAGCAGCAAGAGAAAAGAGCCAGAAAAGTCCTTTTTGGACCCGCGGTGAGCGAGATGCAACGAGGCAGAGCATCGGCCCAGGCTGAGCGGTGCCACGATGCGCCTCCGCACACCGATACCTGCACCGCGGCTTGGGAAGCGGGTTGGGATGGAGCCGGGAGCCGGTGAGCTCCTGGCTGCTGGGAGCATCTCAGTCGGAAAATAAAATTAATCTGCAAAATATCTCCATACCGTTTTGGTACGTTTTATCTGATTTATTCTCTCCTCGTTAAGAGGAGCTAATTAACAAACTATCATTTAAATAAACAGCAGTGAGAGTGTTTGTAACCTCCGCTTTATTGAATTGTGACAAATTGTTAGCCTTTGCATGTTAAATGAAATAGAAGCATCGAGGAAAAAACCTTAATTCCCATCTGCATAACGACGATACCTGCTGCGGAGACAAAGGCAGAGGGACCGATTCACGGGGCAGCTCCCGGCGAGTGCAACAAACTGCGTGTCTTGCACGTGAAAACATCCCAAATAACCCTGAAAACAGACAGGTTTCTGGATGCTGAATGCTTTAGCACCGCGGCTTCACCCTAAATTCACCCCTATGCCACGGCAGGGCCCGAGCAAAGCCAAGAGCATCCGCGGGACGGGGCTGGGCTGCGCAGCGCTGAGCGGAAAGAACTGCGAGCAGCTCGCTGCCGGCAGCCCCTGCTTCCAAGAGCCTCTTTGTAGCCGTCATAATCATCTCGCTCATCATGGATCCTTGGCAATATAATGATAATAATCATATAATGCACGTCTGTGCAGAGCCTGTCATCCCGAGTGCAGCCCTGAGTGCTTTGCTCGGCGTCGTGTGTGCAGAAGAGGAGGGTGCTGCATTGCTGGGGGCTGAGCCAGGCGCGGGGGCTGCAGCCCTGCCGCGGTGCCGGGGGGCAAAGCCAGGGCCGCGTGCCGGCACTGCCCTCCCAAGCGCGGTGCCCAGAGCAGGGCGGAGGAGGAGGATGGCTTGGTGGTGAGGGGCGAGGGCAGGGAACTAGACGTGTTGGGGTAGCCGGTGCTTTCCATCTTTCCCCCCGGCCCCAAAATGGGCTGCGGCAAGCGAAGGCGCGCTCGGTCCCTGCAACGGAGCCCCGTCCCTGGTGCAACAGCCGGGTTATGGGGTGGCTGTTCCCCAAGACAGAGCAGAGCCACTGCACGTCCCCCCATGTGCTTTCAGCGCTTGCTGTGTCCCAGGGGGAATTGCTTAGTGGCAGCTTTTCAGGGGGTTTGGGAGTGTAATTACCTGGGAGCATTAATTACAAGGCAGGCGAGCATAAACCGGAGCAGCAGCTCCACGAGAGCCCAGTGGCAGCTCACGCAGGGCGAGAAAGCCGGGGTTTGCAGGGACACAGCAGCAGGTTTAACCCTCTTGCACACCGGGGGTTTGCAGACCGAATTTCTCCCGGGGCAGAGCACGGGAAGGGACGGAGCACCCCGGGACTGACGGACCACAGCGGCAAAGGGCAGCGCAAGGATGGCCTGCTCCTGGCCCAAACCCCGGCGGCAGAGCAGGCACCAAGGTTTGCCGGAGTCGTGCCGTTGCACCAAGAGTGGAAAAAGAAAGGCGGGGGGGGGGATTTCCCTGCAGCGTGAGCAGCTGCAACGGGTTAGCACAGGCTGCAAGGAGGTGCAGCACCGCGGCCACCTTGGGGACGTGGCTCACGCCTGCAACGGCCTTGTGCAAACACACACGCTCGTGCAAAGATACACAATCGTGCAAACATGTCCTTGTGCAAAGATACACGCTTGTGCAAACACACGTGCTCGTGCAACCAGACACGCTTGTGCAAAGAGACCCTTCCCCACCTTCCGCCTGCCCTGGGGGCTCTGGCCTTCCCCGAGCTCCCTTCTCCCTTTCCCCCGGCTGCAGCCCGGGGAAGGCAGCGCTTTGCCCTGATGCTGCCCGAGAAATTCCCCAGCTGAGCAGCTCTATCCTCACGCAGTTCGGGCCAGTCGCGCTTTGGTGGTGGTTTCCCCGCAGCGGTAAGTTACTGCTCTCATATTGTTCCGGCATCGCAGGCCCTAGGGCGGCATTGTATCGTACGCTCACCCAGCGATCCTAACGCTGTTGACTAAAGACTACGTTTAAAGGTAATATAAACAGTTGGCTCTTTAAAATACATTTGATCTATAATTTCTATACACCGTTTCTGAACTTTTAGTTTAAAACAATTAGCCAAAAAGCCCTTTTCATATGATATTTGCAGAGAGCCTGACAGTAACAGCAATTAAACCCCATCTGTTTGCAGAGCATGAATAATAATGGTTGACACTCAACTTGGGATACTGCTCACGGGAAACCTGTTCAACACAATCCTCGTCAGGGAAGCACGTGCCCCGCGGGCTGGCGCCGGGTCCCGGCAAACGTGGCAGTGCCGAGGCTCCTGCCGCTGGGCACGGGCGTTTCAGAGGCATTTGATCTTGCGTGTGCCTACGGAGAACCAAAGAAGCTTGAAGGGCAAAGGAAACTACACCCGAGCAGCGACCTCTTACGCTTATTTTGTTTTTCCTTAGGTTTTTTTTTCTTTTATTAATAAAGGCTTCATTAACAAGCAGCGACAGAAACTCACACCGGGGAACTGACTCTTCCAAGGAGCCAAGTCATCAATTAAAACAGCATTTCTCTCTGTTCTTTCCCTTTCAAACCCTCGGTTTAACCACCAAAAAGTAGAGTCAAAAGGGCCCCAGCGAGGAGGAACAATACTGCGGCACCGACCGATACATCAGCCCCGTGTCCCCCCCCCGTGAGGTGGTGGATCCCACCGGCGCGGCAGGGATCGGCGATCCCATGGCGTCGCAGAGCCAACCAGTGGCTTGGGGACGCGGGGACCGCGGGTGCTGGATGGCGACAGGATCAGGCCCGGCGCAGGTGGGGAAACCTGCCCCCGGCACTCCAGCATCTCCCAAAACAGAGATCCCTCCTGCCTTGCAGGATACCCAAAAGCTGATTTTTTTTTTTTCCCCCACTAGCATCAATTAACCCAGTAAAAAGCATTCCCTGTCCCTGCAAGATTTTTCTCCTCGCTGGCCGGAGCTGGCGCTGCTGGGATGCTGAACACGCCCGGATCGCAAGTGCTCGGCAAAAGCGTCCCCGGCGCGTCCGTACGGTGCTTCGCCCAGCAGCCGAGGGCAGAAATAACAGCAGCCGGCAAGTAACAACTGCTCTCTATTATTTTTAATAAATCCAAACATTTTGGCTAAGCTTGACCCCCGTACCACGTGCTGTATAAACACGCTACAGGGAAAAAGTTTGCTTCAGAGCACGGGCATCGGTGTCCCTTTGGGATGGGGACGGGGCCATTCGCTGGGGCAGGGTGCAGGGCCACACGCGTGGGCAAGCACCCGGCCCCCCGCGGCTCCCTTCCCGGCCTCTAAATGTGCAAAAATCCCATAACTTTTAAGGTTAATAAAGCCCTTGTTTGCTTAAGATAGCACCTGTTTCTATGGTGACACTTGCAACCCAGAGCCTGTTTATCAGCCGGCAAGGAAAAACGCTCTGACAAATGCAACCGCAGCAGCAGGCGCCGCGGGCGAAGACCACCGGTGGTGCCGGGACCTCTGGGACCGGGCAGGGATGCTGCGGTCCCCCGGCACCCAAACCCACCGGTCCCGCACCCACGGGTTCCCCATCCCGCTCTGCAAAGCCACGGGAGCGACCGCAGCCCCCGGGGGCTGGACCCCAGGGCACCCACCGTGGGGAGAAAAGCCGTTTGACGTGATGGGCGATGGGGTGGGAACGGCTCTCCTTCAAACACATTTGACACATTTCCCCTGCCTGACCCCCGACTGGTCTCTGACCAGCTCCGTGCCTCGGTTTCCCCAAGCCCCCTGCCCGGGGAAAGGGTCGGCGGAGCGAGCCGAGCCGAGCCGTGCCGGGCGGCAGCAGCGCCCGGTGGGTCCCGCTCCGCTCCAGCCTGGCGCAGGATTTCTCCCGGCTGGCAGAACTGGTTTCCATAACGACTTTCTGTTACAAACATATTTTGATAAAAATAAAGTTAAAGCAGCGAGGCTTTAGTGGAGTACAAATTTGCTGCTCTCTCCCTCCCCCTTCCTCCTCCCCAAGGAGGGGGAATAAAGACGGAAAGCTTTCCATTTGAAGGGCAGTATTTTCTCCCTTCTTTTTCTTTCCCCCGCTGAATACAAAATGGAAAGCCTTGTTTACTGGATTTCTCTGTAAACTGGTTCCGACTCTGCCTAGTTACCTGATGCTCTACAGTATATACAGGATAATGTGATACATTCATTTCCAATTCACTGCATTATCCTTTGAATATTTTAATGACTCATTGAATGGAGTAAAAAAAAAAAAAAAAAAAAGCTATTTCAAATGAACAATTATGCTGCATTAGAGTAAAGGCTGATTATATTTAAACACTGCTTGCATGGATAACGGGACATATCGACCTCCGCCTATAAGAGCTAATTTGGCTCTTATCTCTAAATAATTTTACACTGCAAATTACCATGAAAACCTAAAGGGCTTTAAAAACATTCATCAAAAGATATTATTCCACTTTGTAGCAACATTTTTATTTAAATTATTTTGAATGGGAGCGAAAGCATCTCTCGTGTTTGACAATCAGAGGAGCGGCGGAGCAGCGGCTGATAAGGAACGGCGAGCGGCACTGCCGGGGATGGGATGCTCCATCCCGAAACCCACCTGGGAAAGCAAATTCAGAGCCGAATCCCAAACTTGGTGGCGTGCCAAGGTACTGCAGCACCTATAACGGCATTTAGTGCTGCCAGAGCCGCTTCCCTCCAAACCCGGGGATGGCAAAGCGGTGCTGGGGTGATGCTTGGGGCGATGCTGGGGCGATGCCGGGGCGAGTGCCGGGGCACGGGGG